>NC_053028.1:605515330-605725416 GCF_003073215.2 Triticum urartu
CAAGGACTCACGGGTAGATATCACAACACAACTCTACAAATAAAATAAGTCATACAAGCATCATATTACAAGCCAGGGGCCTCGAGGGCTCGAATACAAGAGCTCGATCATAGACGAGTCAGCGAAAGCAACAATATCTGAGTACAGACATAAGTTAAACAAGTTTGCCTTAAGAAGGCTAGCACAAACTGGGATACATATCGAAAGAGGCGCAAACCTCCTGCCTGGGATCCTCCTAACTACTCTTGGTCGTCGTTCTGCGGGCATCACGTAGTAGTAGGCACCTCCGGTGTAGTAGGGGTCGTCGTCGAGGGTGGCGTCTGGCTCCTGGGCTCCAACATCTGGTTGCGACAACCAGGTAGAAGGGATAGAGGGTAAAGAAGGAGAAAGCAACCGTGAGTACTCATCCAAAGTACTCGCAAGCAAGGAGCTACACTACATATGTATGCATTGGTATCAAATGGAATGAGGCTATCATATTTGGACTGAACTGCAGAAAGCCGGAATAAAAGGGGGATAGCTAGTCCTTTCGAAGACTACGCTTCTGGCAGCCTCCGTCTTGCAGCATGTAGAAGAGAGTAGACTGAAGACCTCCAAGTAGCATCGCATAGCATAACCCTAACCGATGATCCTCCCCTCGTCGCCCTGTGAGGGAGCGACCACCGGTTGTATCTGGCACTTGGAAGGGTGTGTTTTATTAAGTATCCGGTTCTAGTTGTCATAAGGTCAAGGTACAACTCCAAATCGTCCTGTTACCGAAGATCATGGCTATTCGAATAGATTAACTTCCCTGCAGGGGTGCACCACATACCCCAACACGCTCGATCCCATTTGGCCAGACACACTTTCCTGGGTCATGCCCGGCCTCGGAAGATCAACACGTCGCAGCCCCACCTAGACCAACAGAGAGGTCAGCACGCCGGTCTAAACCTAAGCGCCCAGGGGTCTGGGCCCATCGCCCTTAGCACACCTGCACGTTGCGAACGCGGCCGAAAGCAGATCTAGCCTAGTGGCCTTCCAGTCCAATCCGGCGCGCGCCACTCAGTCGCTGACATCACGAAGGCTTCGGCTGATACCACGACGCCGGGATACCCATAACTACTCCCGCGTAGATGGTTAGTGCGTATAGACCAAATGGCCAGACTCAGATCAAATACCCAGATCTCGTTAAGCGTGTTAAGTATCCGCGAACGCCGACCAGGGCCAGGCCCACCTCTCTCCTAGGTGGTCGGAACCTGCCCTGCCGCTCCGCCTCAAAACTCCACTCGCGGGTGCTCCTCAAGCCGACCCGTCTTTAGTCACCACATGTATCATGTACAAAGTATATAGTATATACCCGTGATCAACTCCCGAGTGATCACGGCCCGATAGTATAGCATGGCAAACGGACAAGGATGTAGGGCCACTGATGATAAACTAGCATCCTATACTAAGCAAGTAGGATTGCAGGTAAAGGTATCAACAGTAGTAGCAAGGACAGGCTATGCATCAGGATAGGAATAACGAAAACAGTAACATGCTACACTACTCTAATGCAAGCAGTATAGAGGAGAGTAGGCGATATCTGGTGATCAAGGGCGGGGGCTTGCCTGGTTGCTCTGGCAAGAGAGAGGGGTCGTCAACACCGTAGTCGTACGGGGTAGCAGCGGCGTCGGTCTCGGTGTCTAGAGAGAGAAGAGGGGGAAGAAACAATAAATATAATGCAAGCATATGCATAGTGATGCATGACATGACAAGTTACGGCGTTAGAGGTGCCCTAACGCGGTAGTAGGTGATACCGGTGAAGGGGGATAACATCCGGGAAAGTATCCCCGGTGTTTCGCGTTTTCGGACCGGTGAACCGGAGGGGGAAAGTTGCGAGTTTGATAGGTTAGGGATGCGTGGCAGACGAACGGGCTGCGTATCCGAATTCGTCTCGTCGTTCTGAGCAACTTTCATGTACAAAGTTTTTCCATCCGAGCTACGGTTTATTTTATATTAATTTTAAAAGATTTAAATCATTTTTAGGATTTATTTATTTAATTTAATCAACATTATCCAGAATAGTGTCTGCTGACGTCATCATGACGTCAGTAGTTGACTTGATCAACCTGACAGGTGGGTCCCGATCGTCATACTCTGTTTTAATTAACTAACAGTTAATTAGGTTAATTAGTGATTAGGTTAATCTAATTATAATTAATTAACTTAATTAATTCCTTAATTAATTAATTAGTTATTTTTTCCCTTTTTTTTATTAAACGTTCTGGGGCTCAGCCCCACTTGTCATAGGGCCAGTGGGGGCCTTAGCGGGCGTGCGGTCACGGGCGCATGCGCCTGGGCATGGCCGAACCCGACAGAGCGCTGCGGGGCGCCGGGGGCCACGGCGCTGGTCAGGCGGCCGGAGCGGCGGACGCCGGGGCGAGAGGCGGCGCGGGGTCACATCGACGGTGGTCAGCGGGGAAAAGCGGCAGGGTGGAGTTGGCGGGGAGAGGGGGGGCCAGTAGCGGCAAGTAGCAGCCATGGCAGCAGGCGGTGGTGCGCGCCAGCGAGCGCGGGGGCGAGGCAAGGCGGAGGGCCACGGGTGCAGGGCAAGGCGCGCGCGAGGCGTGGCCATGGGTGCGACGCGGCAGCAAAGCTAGCGGGCAGCGGCGCAGCCGCGGGCGCGCGGCTGTGCGTGCGGGCGAGCGCGGGGAGGGGAAGCGGTGAGGCGCGCGGCCCAGGCGCGGCGTGGGGAAGGTGGCCGCGGCCCCGGGTTGGCAGTGGGGCGCTGGATGCGCGAGCGGTGGGAACGGGGAGAGAGGGAGAGGCCGGGGCCTCACCGTACGGTGTAGGGGAGTGGCAGCGGCTCGAGGAGGCGGAAGTCGAGGACGTCGCGGCGGAGGGGAAGCAGGCCGGCGGGGTGGCGTCTTGGTGTGGGGCGGGGTCGGCGAGCTCCGAGGCGCCCGCGTGCGGTCGTCACGGCGAGCGAGGGTGACGGGGATCGGAGACGGGTGGCGCCGGCTTCAGGTGGGGGGGGAGGGGTCGCGCGAGGGGAGGGGGGGCGAGAAGGCAACGGCGACGGAGATCCGGGGCGGTGGCGTCGCGAGGTGGGGGGAGCGGGCTCGTCCCCGATCCAGATCGGATCGGGAAGGGGAGAAGAGGGAGTGGCGGCGTGGGGGGGATTAGGGTTAGTGGGGGGTGGGGTGGCCTAATAGGCCTGGGGAGGTGCGGGGTGGGCCGGCTGGGCCGGCGTGGTCGGCTGAGCCGACTGGGCCAAGGGGCCCAGTGGTGGGGGGGGGGGGCTTGTGGCCTCCTGGGCCGAAGCCCAGGGGGCAAGGGGGGGTTCTCCTTTTCTTTTTTTTTGTCTTGTTTTCTATTTTCTTTATTATATCTTTATTTCTTTATTTCAGTTGCATTTTAATTTAGTAAAATATACACTTAGTATCTAATTCAGTATTTTGACTTAGTCCATAGTCACAAAAAGTCTAGACCCCAAATAACTTAGTTTGACATTTTATTAATCATAAAAGTTATTCAAATAATCATTTTTACTA
This sequence comes from Triticum urartu, assembly GCF_003073215.2. NCBI lineage: Eukaryota > Viridiplantae > Streptophyta > Magnoliopsida > Poales > Poaceae > Triticum > Triticum urartu. The sequence goes on from NC_053028.1 coordinate 605,518,846, forward strand.
CTGTTTTATTCATCTCATAGTATTTAAACATTTTATAAACGTGTGGTTTTTCCCCAATAATTATCTATGCAATATTTGGTTCACTCCGAACATTTTAGTTTTAATATTTGAAAACTTTTATTGTTTGCCTATTTTTGAATTTGAATTTGAATCGGTTTTGAACTAACTCGAGATTAGCAACTATAAACGAGGTGACGTGGCATCATTACCAGAGGTTCACTGTAGCTTAATTACCCGGGCGTCACATTCCAAAACCTTGTGTTTGTCGTTGTAACAACACATTTATTCAACCAACAGACGAAATATACTACTGAATGTACATTGAAAACAACAGTAGCAGCAACCAGGGCTGGGGGTGCAACAGAAGCAGTAAGCAGGCCAAAAGAGTGAAGACCTCCACGAGCATCCATGAGCATCCAACTGCCGCGACCGTCGACGAGCACCATCCAAGACGTGTTCACGCCGACCCAGTACATACCGTTAATGTAGTTGAGGCTGACGGGGATTGGATCGCAGTCAAGGGGGTTGATGCTCGCCACCCAGCGATCGTTATGCTGCGTGACACGTCGTTTCAGAAGATCAGGCGGCATCAACAAGCAAGTTCCGGCTTGAGGGCTTTGAGTAAACGGTACAACCCCTACGAGCACGCGACGAGCGGCATGGTACAGAGATTGTCCACACGCAAAACAATGAGCTTGATTACCTCTGTGGGGAGCGAATTCCAGCCACTCTTTCGGCGGACGCTGCTCGGTTCTGCCATTGTTAGTGCTTGGGTTTCAGATGAGGGGGGAGGCACCTTAGCGGGGATGGAAGATTGGACGAGATTATGTGCCGACAGAGATGGAGAAGCGAATCTGTGCTGTGGGAAGTGGACAGGTGATGATGACTACAGCATGCCGCTTCACTTACGAGACACATACCAGTAGCGTAGGGTCATGTCGATGCCAGACAACTTGCTTGAGTGATCACAGTACTGGTACTACCTACAATGCTATGCCCTAACATGCTTGAGTAGAGTAGTAGAGTAGGACTCTGCTCTACTACTAGCACCAGAGGAGTAGTATATTCATTTAAAGTAACATGATGAGATTCACATGATAATCCAGGTACTAGATACTCAAGATGTCCATAACCAGGGACATGGCTAATCATGATTAGTTTATACACTCTGCAGAGGTTTGCGCACTTTTCCCCACAAGACTTGATCGCCTCCGTTTGGTTTCTCGCACTACATGATGTTTGAGAACACGGATGACCGAGACATAGTCTTTCAGAAGCGCTAGCACCTTATGATGGATAGACCGTTACACATACTTTCCCCTACATCTGCTAGTCTACCCTGTAAGAGTTCGCACGACTTAATCAACTATGCTAGAGCCCATAATAGTTTGTGGCTGCACACGGAAGTTTCTAGTATGAATAATCTCTTGATCCCTTTGAGCCTGGGTGGCGGTCGATAAAAAACAGGCAATCCTGGTCTACCCAGGTGCCTAGACAGGCAATCCTGGAATACCCAGGTACCTCAATCCACCCAGATGTGTGTTAAAGTTGCCACCTTAAGTAAACCATTAATTAACAATCTCACATATGTCATGAATACTCTCAAAACCCAATCCACGTCTACGAGCATAGCATGGCACTATAAGCATAACGTAATAGTAACTCCCAAGGTTTGAATGCAGGGCAATAGGTTCCTACCTCATCAACTACTTCCCAATAACCACAATTTAATTAGATCCTAATCATGCAATGTTTGAGGTTTGATCTAATGCAATAAAAACTGGGTATGAAAGAGATATGATCAAAGTGTGAACTTGCCTGCAATGTTTGATGAAGATGATTCGCACTCAAAACGCTTGATAGATCTACTCGTCACACTCCGGTCAATCTATCGTAAGCAAGCAATAGTAACCACACATAAGCAATCACTCAAAAGATCAGAAAGAACGAAAAAGACGATTCGGAAAACAACAAAACCAAGAAAATAACTCTTGCAACATAAAACAATTTCTAACAGTACCAAAAATATGTGAATTTGGCATTATTGGAAAGTTTAGGTCAAGAGCTTCGATTTGCAAAAAGAATCAACTCAAACGGAGTTACGAAACTCAAGTTATGATCAAATGAAGTTTGAATACTAATCTGGTCTAATTCAAATTTTAAACTTTTCAAAAACATGTTTGAGTGGGATTACTGGATAGAGGGGCACATAACGAAGACGTGGGCGTTGGTTTCGTTGGATTTGGACAAACGACTAAAAAGTAGTGATAGATTGAAGTACAGGGACTAATCTGTGAAGAAATTATCACGAATAGGTTCCTGGCCGAAATTAATAAGAAAAGGGAAAATCTATCGAGCGAACGCCCGCTAAACAGATCTAATCTAATGAACGCGTTTGCTATAGAACCTAAACTAGCGAACGTTCACTAAATAAATCTAACTAAAAAAACCGGTTTTATAAAAAAACAATCTTGGTTCTTTTTTAAAGAACCGAACTAAACCGAGAATAAACCGGGGTGGTTACCGGTTCGGCCTCCTACAGATCGGATCATGCGACGGCGGATGACGGTAGCGGTGACGTCCGGCAGCGGCGGCGGCGGTCGGCGATGGCGCAACAGCGGAGGCGGCGAGGGGCAGGGTGATGCGGCGCGCGCGGCGGCAGGCGACGCGGCAGAGCGGCGGCGCGGGCGGCGGCAGGTGACGCGGCAGAGCGGCGGCGCGGCAGCGGAGTGCTGCCCGGCGTAGAAGCGGCGCGGCGCGGCGAAGCAATGCGGCGGCGGCGACGAGCAGCAAGCAGCGGCGGGAGGCGGCGGTTGCGGGGAGAGGAAAGAGAGGGAGGGCCCCGGGGTGCCCGAATTTATAGGAGGGGGGGCGGCGGCGGCTTGGGGAAGGGGTCAAGGAGAGGGAGGACAACGGCGGTGGTACGGCGGCTTCGGTGGCGTGCGGGAGCAGGGCTCCCATCGGGAGGTCGGGGGCGATGCTGCCGGGCTGGCTGGGCTGCGGCCTGTCCTGGTTGGCTGGGCCGGCCCAGTTGGAAAGTTTTTTTAATAAAGATTTTTTTCCACACAAACAAAACAGAATAAAACAAATAGAAATAAAAATATTATATAGGCATATAATATATCAAAATTTTCAAAAAAAGATTTTCTACACGGTGAACATTTTTCTTGTATTTAATAAAATACACACAAATTCTAATAATTCAAACAGTGCTCCTGCTCTAATAAAATCCAATAAAAATCATTTTAAAAATACCAAAATGATTTCAAATAAATGTCTCTCCAATTTTCTAATGTAGGAAATCATGTTACCCTATTTTCCATATATTTTATTTTTGGAGAAAAATAGTTTGAATAAAACTCAAATAACCCAAATTGAAAAATAATTCCAAAAGGACTTTGAATTTGAGTTTCTTTGAAACACCCAACTCATATTTCATATAATTTGAAGAAGTCATTTTATCTCCTCTCGTGAAAATCATTGAGTTACATTAAGTTTCAGAATTGGAAATATTTCCCAAATGAAATTCAAATATTTTCAACATCCCTTGTCATTTAAATAAATGGAAGAAGTCATGTCATCTTCTCTCTAGGGTTTCGTGGTGAAAAGAATTTGAATTCACGGAGATCACGGATGAAAAATGAAAGTTTGGGAAAGTCCTTTTATTCCCTCTCATTTAACTTTCAAAAAGTTTCGAATTTCACTCACTTTCAGTCAATCAAGCAAACAGTCGATCAATCTATCTATTTATTATAACATTCCAAAATTTAGAATTTTGGGATGTTACAAACCTACCTCCCTTAAAATGAATCTCGTCCTCAAGATTCAAAGAGGCTAGCAAGAAATAGGTTAGGGTTTGGGGTGTCCTCAAAATCCATCGATCATAACACGGGGTATGGGGTGCTACCACCCTTAGAAGCATGGTTACGGTTCCATCAAAACTCCTATACTACATCCATATTCTTGACAGTGTCGGTCTTCTTAGATCGTCAGGATAATTCCTTATCTGGGCTCTTCTGGCAGTGACATAACTTTTACCACAATTCTTCTATCTTTCATCTAGGTAAGGTTCTTCTGAGACTGGGTCTTCTTAGCTGACGGGTCTGGCGCCAAAACTAAACCACTATTGATATCTCATGGTGGTCAACAAATTATGGTTTCTCCTACGGGAAATGGGTCTGGGTTGATCCTCACCGTATAACCTATGGTTGGCAAAAGTTGCCTTGTACCAGGGAAAAATACCTAAACCATTCTATGGCTTAAACATGGTTTTGATCGTCGTCTCTTTACTATAGGTAAGTCACTCAGATTTACCATCCCACATAGCAAGGTGAATAATAAGAGTAAGTCGGTATGGTGATCAATCCATCCCGCACCCAAATCATTACCTTGTATATGGTTTAGCGAATCTCGCATTCTAACACTCGGTCATCCTCGCAAGCATTGCAGAATTTCTCTTGTCGACGAACCAAGTTAGGATAAATCCATTGATTCTGCAAGCCAAACAAACATCTATCGTTCCTTCACAACTCTCAGGTTTTGCGTTACTCCTATAAAATCATCTGCTGATAAACGTCGTATCTTCCTCCAGTGTTTTTCCTTCAGCAAGAATGTGCTTGCTTCTTGGCAGGTCCTGGGGCCTGTGGGTTATGTCCCATCTCATCACTTGAAATCCTTGAACTCATCCTTGGGGCAACTAGTCATTATTCCAACTTCCAACTTCCAACTTCCTAGTATTCTTAAATCCATCCAATTGTATTGTCTTCCTTCCTTCTATTGGCACCAAATTAGGACATGACTACTCAGACTCATCATGGAGTTTCCATTGATCCATATTTCCGACATCATACCTCCTTTATATCCAATAGTAATTTATCTCTTCATCCTCGTGGGATATCCCTCATACCGAGATAAAACTTATACTTATGGAGTCCATATTCCACTTCGTGGAACATCATTATCCTTTCCAGGGTCAAGCGTCCTTACAGGGGAATATTGGCCATCTCTGCATGGCACTTCTTCAACTGGGAAACGTGAAACACATCATGAACTCCTGACAGTCCTTCGGGTGACTCCAACTTGTTGGCCACTTCTCCCATACGCTCCAAAACTCGGTATGTCCTACAAATCTCGGGGCTAATTTTCCCGTAACTCCAATTCGTTTAACTCCTCGCAGAGGTGCACACGAAGACATGCTCTGTCTTCAATTTCATAGACTACCTCCTTGAGTTTTTGAGTCTGCATAACTCTTCTACCTGGACTAAGCTACCTTCAGTCTATCTTGAATCAACATAACATTCTCTTCTGACTCCTAGATCACATTTGGTCCAAACAACTGACGGTCTCCAACTTCATCCCACATACTCTTGGGGTTTCACATATATCGAGACAAAACACGTATTAATTTTGTCCGGAATCCACTCGGTGGAGTATCCTTATCTTTTCCAGGGGTCAACGGTTCTTACAGGGTACTACCACCCTTAAAATGCACAAATCTTCCATAGACCATATTTCTCATATCCTCAGAATGGCCAAAATTCTTCTTCGTAGAGTAACAACTCATAAAATCCATATCAGTACCAACGATGCTAACTTTATTCATTCTCAAGTGATTACAATCTCTCGCTTTTCCATTACCTGTCTCAACTCAACACCTCAATATAAAAGAAAATGTTCTCACTTCTACTACTATACTTCTCACAGACTCAACTATCTAGCACAAATTTCCTTCTCCTTGGGGCATTCTCTGGCGAAGTGCCCTGCTCCATTACAACTAAAACATATTACTTCTGAGAAGTATCGAGGTTTCCTTTTTGGGCAATTGTTGAGGTAGTGCCCTGATTCCTTGCACCTGTAATAGGTGATATGACCCAGGTCCCTCCTAGGCTCCAATTGGTTTCTCTTCCTGGACCTTTCCATGCCAATCATGGCTTCTATTTCCTGTGGGTCATATTCTACTTCCTCTGTCGAGAATTCTACTAGATCCCCATTCAAACAATTTTGGGAGATGTGTCCTTCTTCTCCACTTGAATAGCAAGACTTAGTGCAGGGTTTACTTGGGTCCTCTTTAGGTGTGTCCTCCACATCTTCCTTCATCACGGGTTCTTCTAAAATTTCCATAAGGGCTCCTTTCTTTACTTCTTTCTTCTGTTGTACGGTTCTTCGTACCATGGGGTAAATGTGACACTGAGTAGGATAGTGGGTAATCCCTTCACACAAGAAACAAGTAACCTGCCTAGTTGGACATTCTTCAACTGGGTGACTTCCTTCACAATTAGGGCATTCATCCTTGTGTTCTTTATGGGTGTGTCCTATTTCTCCACAAATCTTGCATGCACAAGGTTTCCTCATATCCTTTCCATAAGGCTTCAACTTCTAGGACACAAGGTGAGATCTTTGCAGAGTCAACTTTAATTCTCTCCAAGTGGTTACTCCTTGCCATCCATTCATGGTTTGGTACATCCTCCACCAAGTAGAAGCACCTCTTTCAAAGCACTGTAGAGCATGATGGGTCATATCATCTCCAACTATAGGGTTATTCTCCATGTGATCCTCCATGTTCTTCATCCATTGGTCCGTCTCCAATTGACTCATCGGTCCAGAAAATATAAGCTCATCTTCATTCATCCTCTATTGGGTCCATGGGTTTGGGGTGAGATAAGAGATATAGAGAGGGATACACACAATACAAACAATGGTTTTGAAAAGACAGATTTTATCTATGGCTGTCGGAAAAACATCAAACAAATGACAGCTCACAAATGTCGCATCTAACGTAGGTATATAACAGGGGTTTGGTCTTCTAAAGGTCAATAAATCTTCAACGTCTCCAAACTGTTCAAGCCTTGTTCATGCCTCCAATGGCTTCTTCCGATCATGCTTGTCTTCTCAAGTTCTTCTGCCAGATCATCTCTGTTGACGTGAAATCTCTCGTGACATCCTTTAATATTTCTGGAGTTGCGTTCTAGACTTCTGGGTTTCATCAACCTCGACATGAGTCATGGTCATACTGTCCTTCAGTTCCTGAAGAATCTCCGGTATCTCGAGGTTTTGCTCCTCTAGCTTGGCTACTTTCAACTTTTGGGTCCCGAGTTCTTCACGAAACGCTTCCTTGTCAAAATATAGCTTCCTGCAGTCCATCTTAAACTTCTTGATGTAATTCTCCAAATCCTGGTGATACAACAACTAAGGTTAAAACTTCATCTTACTAATAGGTGCTCCATCAGCCTTCTTCCATCAAATCCATTCTGAAGAAATGCATCCTTAACTCAGACTGTGACAATAGCTTCAGCGGGCGATGACATCATGGATAACCATGTTTCTACTCTTGACAGTCCCATGAGCTATCATTCCATAGTTGATATCTCCTGCCTTAGGGTTTTCTTTGACAAAACTTCGAGTTCTCATGCTCCTTGTTTCAGTCTTTCTCCGATACACCTTGATCTCGGGTATTGACAACTTCCATAGTCTGCAAGGTTCCATAAGGGTAGCCTTCCTAGGTCATACAAATCTGGGAATTCTTCAGAGCCTTCAAATTCTACTTGTCTTCGATCTTCAACCGTTGTAGTTTCCATTATTCAGATGCACAATAAAATCCTCTTCATTCCGAAGCGGTCTTAGTTGTCCGATATCTTGTACTTCTTGGAGTGGTCTCATCAGTCGAATCTTCGTGTGGTCAAAAGGGAAAGGGGTATAGTCTCACTAAAGGGAATATTTGAATAAGCTCAGAAGAGAAGAGAGGTAAAAGATCTTTTTGAAAAGTTAAGTTGTAGAGAAAAAATCTTTGCTATGGGCTTGCCAGTTTCTAGGGTCACGTCCTACAGTCAACATGTGCTCTGATACCATCTTGCAGCGACCCGACCCGAATGGATCAAGTCTCTATGCTTAAGTGTCATCCCTGGATCGGTACGCTGACACACACAGTACTCGAGGATTTATAACAGAGGTAAATCACATGTAAAAGTAACGTAAATACTATTACCTCAATCCAAATAGCGGAAGTAACAAGGTTGTGGATTCCCATCAACACCAACGGCAAAGTTGAGTGTAGAAATCATAACCCTAACGTATCACTTACTCGTCGTAAGATAAACCTGCAACATGAGATGTTGCAGCCACAAAGGGTCAGTACATTGAATGTACTGGCAAATTCACACCATAGGGAATGATGAACAATGGCTATCACTACATGCATATATGGCTGGTGGAAAAGCTCTATGGTTATAAGGATTTTGCGAAAAGCCAATTTTTCCCTACTACAAAGGAATACATTTAGTTTAACTATCATGGTGGTTGTTGAACATTGAGAATGGTTGACAGCATTCTCAATCCCAATTAAGTATCATGATTAAAACCCAACAATATTCATTTAAAGTAACATGATGAGATTCACATGATAATCCAGGTACTAGATACTCAAGATGTCCATAACCGGGGACACGGCTAATCATGATTAGTTTATGCAATCTGCAGAGGTTTGCGCACTTTTCCCCACAAGACTCGATCGCCTCCGTTTGGTTTCTCGCAGTACATGATGTTTGAGAAGATGGATGACCGAGACATAGTCTTTCAGAAGCGCTAGCACCTTATGATGGATAGACCGTTACACCTACTTTCCCCTACATCTGCTAGTCTACCCTGTAAGAGTTTGCACGACTTAGTCAACTATGCTAGAGCCCATAATAGCTTGTGGCTGCACAGGGAAGTTTCTAGTATGAATAATCTCATGATCCCTCTGAGCCTGGGTGGTGGTCCATAAAAAAACAGGCAATCCTGGTCTACCCAGGTGCCTAGACAGGCAATCCTGGAATACCCAGGTACCTCAATCCACCTAGATGTGTGTTAAAGTTGCCACCTTAAGTAAACCATTAATTAACAATCTCACATCTGTCATGAATACTCTCAAAACCCAATCCACGTCTACGAGCATAGCATGGCACTATAAGCATAATGTAATAGTAACTCCCAAGGTTTGAATGCAGGGCAATAGGTTCCTACCTCATCAACTACTTCCCAATACCCACAATTTAATTAGATCCTAATCATGCAATGTTTGAGGTTCAATCTAATGCAATAAAAACTGGGTATGAAAGAGATATGATCAAACTGTGAACTTGCCTGCAATGTTTGATGAAGATGATTCGCACTCAAAATGCTTGATAGATCTACTCGTCACACTCCAGTCAATCTATCGTAAGCAAGCAATAGTAACCACACATAAGCAATCACTCAAAAGATCAGAAAGAACGAAAAAGACGATTCGGAAAAAATCAAAACCAAGAAAATAACTCTTGCAACATAAAACAATTTCTAACAGTACCAAAATTATGTGAATTTGGCATTATCAGAAAGATTAGGTCAAGAGCTTCGATTTGCAAAAAGAATCAACTCAAACGGAGTTACGAAACTCAAGTTATGATCAAACGAAGTTTGAATACAAATCTGGTCTAATTCAAATTTTAAACTTTTCAAAAACATGTTTGAGTTGGATTACTGGATAGAGGGGGTCATAAATAAGAGGTGGGCGTTGTTTTCGTTGGATTTGGACAAACGAGTAAAAAGCAGTGATAGATTGAAGTACAGGGACTAATCTGTGAAGAAATTATCACGAATAGGTCCCTGGCCGAAATTTATAAGAAAAGGGAAAATCTATCGAGCGAACGCCTGCTAAATAGATCTAATCTAATGAACGCATTCGTTACAGAACCTAAACTAGTGAACGTTCACTAAATAAATCTAACTAAAAAAACCGGTTTTATAAAAAATGATCTAGGTTCTTTTTTAAAGAACCGAACTAAACCGAGAATAAACCGGGGTGGTTACCGGTTCGGCCGGCTGCAGATCGGATCATGCGACGGCAGACGACGGCAGCGGTGACGTCCGATAGCGGCGGCGGCGGTCGGAGATGGCGCAGCAGCGGAGGCGGCGCGGGGCAGGGTGATGCGGCGCGGGCGGCAGCAGGCGACGCGGCAGAGCGGCGGCGCAGCGGCGGAGTCCTGCCCAGCGTAGCAGTGGTGCTGCGCGGCGAAGCAAAGCGGCGGCGGCGGCGAGCAGCAAGCAGCGGCGGGAGGCGGCGGTTGCGGGGAGAGGAAAGGGAGGGAGGGGCCCGGGGTGCCCGAATTTATAGTAGGGGGCGACGGCGGCTTGGGGAAGGGGTCAAGGAGAGGGAGGACACCGGCGGTGGTACGGCGGCTTCAGTGGCGGGCGGGAGCAGGGCTCCCATCGGGAGGTCGGGGGCGATGCTGCCGAGCTGGCTGGGCCGCGGCCTGGCCCGGTTGGCTGGGCCGGCCCAGTCGGAAAGTATTTTTTAATAAAGATTTTTTTTCCAGACAAACAAAACAGAATAAAACAAATAGAAATAAAAATATTATATAGGCATGTAATATATCAAACTTTTCAAAAAAAGATTTTCTACACGGTGAACATTTTTCTTGTATTTAATAAAATACACACAAATTCTAATAATTCAAACAGTGCTCCTGCTCTAATGAAAACCAATAAAAATCATTTTAAAAATACCGAAATGATTTCAAATAAATTTCTCTCCAATTTTCTAATGTAGAGAATAATGTTAACCTATTTTCCATATATTTTATTTTTGGAGAAAAATAGTTTGAATAAAACTCAAATAACCCAAATTGAAAAATAATTCCAAAAGGACTTTGAATTTGAGTTTATTTGAAACTCCCAACTCATATTTCATATAATTTTAAGAAGTCATTTTATCTCCTCTCATGAAAATCATTGAGTTGCATAAAGTTTCAAAATTGGAAATATTTCCCAAATGAAATTCAAATATTTTCAACATCCCTTGTCATTTAAATAAATGGAAGAAGTCATGTCATATTCTCTCTAGGATTTCGTGGTGAAAAGAATTTGAATTCACAGAGATCATGGATGAAAAATGGAAGTTTGGGAAAATCCTTTTATTCCCTCTCATTTAACTTTCAAAAAGTTTCGAATTTCACTCACTTTCAGTCAATCAAGCAAACAGTCAATCAATCTATCTATTTATTATAACATTCCAAAATTTAGAATTTTGGGATGTTACAGCCGGAGCTAAGGAAGAACCAGCCGCAGCGGGGAGGGGGGTTCACCGGAGAGGTACCCCAGTATCTATCTTAGGGTTCAGGGTGGGGGCGGTGGTTACTGGTGATGGTGGGGCGGTGGCGTGGGTATCGCTGGAGAAAAAGCTCAGCACAAGGGGGGGGGGGCTAGAGGGATGGCCGGGGCCACGGCGGACCGTCGGTGGGGAGTGGTTTCGGGGCGTGCGGGGCTGCGGGGGCGGCTGTTTGGCTGGTGGTGGCTGGCGGCTCAGGGTAGCCTCACCTGATGTTGCTACACGACCAGCTGCCCCAGCTCTCGCACGCGATGCTGCTGCTACTGCTTTTCTCCTACTAGTGCATTCAGTTTCGACAGAAAAATTCAGTTTTGACAGTTAAGTTCAGTTTCAACAGTTAAGTTCAGAGATGAGCAGCTGATGTATTTTACATCTAGCACTTTGTGGCTATGTATTTTACGTCATCTATTGGAGATGCTATTAGAATTCCACTCAGGTTAAGGTTGTCTCTCTTGTCCTGCTTCAGCCTCGGCGTCGTACAACTCACCGGAGCTGCTCCAACGACGAAACCCTCCATCACAGCGGAGCAGTACCCCGTGCTCCATCTCCAGACGCCTAAGATCTTCTTCCCCTCCTCTGACAGCCAAGTCAGCCAGATCATCCTCACTGACCAACCCAATCACACCGAGATCGACATGGCTTCGCCAAAGTGGTTGTACACTTGTTGCATCTCTTTTTTACTCTACATGTTATATATATTGTCGACGGAGCACATGCAGTAACGTGAAATACGATTAGTTTCTCCTACTATATGACAAGCAGTGAGGTACCAGGCAACCTAGCTATCCGTGATGGACTCTCTTGAACACCATCATTATTAATCTCTGTGCATTTGAGATGTGCATTTGTCGATGGGCCTGGGAGTTGAGCTAGTAGGGCAGTGGTCTAGGTCCAAAGTAATAGAAGTAGCACAAAAACATTTTTAGAGTGTAGGCTTTTCCTTTCTCAAGCCTGCCTACCAGAATCGCCAGTGCTTGAAACGAAAAGTGAAGGAAAACATAGGAATTGGAAAGTTTCCTATGGTACTACTGTTCATGAATTTGGTTCAAAGGAATGGAGCAAAGGAAAACTATAGGATTTGTTCCTTTAGTGTCTCCTTGAAATAAAAACTGTAGGAATTTTAATTTCCACTTTTCCTCCTTTTCAAATTCCTATTCATCAAGCACAAGACTAAGAGATAGTAGCATAATAGCATTATAACCATACATTTTCTTGTGGTTTGACTTAATCTCACCTTGCTTCTTTGCATCCCGTGATCTTCCAATTCTTGTGAATCAAACACCCAGATTGGCATAAATCCTGTGTTTTTAAATTCTCTATTTTTCACGTGCATTCCTATCCTATTCCTGTCTATTTCCTATCCCTACATTGTAGAATCCTCAAATTCAATCAAGCCCTTACACAATTACTTCTGTTATAGATATGTGTCAAAGAAAACCTTGTGTGGTTTGTCCTGCTCCTGCTGTGCTGTGTTCCACCCCAGCTCAGCTGCTCCAACGACCGAAGGGTTCACCACAGCAGGGATCCGCTCTCCAGACTGTATTTCGCCGCCTCAGATCCTCTTCCCCGCCACCGGCAGCCATGGCAACTGCACTACCATCATCAACTGAGCAGATGACCTTGAGGACTACACGGGTCCGCAAGAGAGGTCACACTCTTCCGTGTCTGCTTACGTTATGCATCTCTTAATATGATGACATGCTACTTTATCATCGTGTTCACCTATTAGACTCCGAGTCAGGTCCAAACTAATGCTGAAACTTGAGTTATTAAATGGTTGTGGGGTACATATTGGGGCAGCAATCAGCACTATCCGTCTACTATCTGGTTAATCTCGGGTGTCTACTATGAGTTTCATGTTGGGTGCAAACAAACATTAAAGGAGCCATTATCTATATTTTTTAACTAAAGCTATTATCTGCCTGCTATCATTGGTTTTGGGTGTATCCACAGTTTCATACCATCACTTTGGATTTGTGCATGCGCTCCTTACATAATCTCACAATGTTTTATTAATATGCATGTCAGTTATTGTACACAATGGAACTAAACATGTAGATCAAAAGAGACGATCCTTGCGTGGCAATAAAATTTCATGCAGACGTCGCTCCATGGTGTGCGCAAAGGCAGCCCCCCACCCATTTAGGATCGTAATCACGAGGAAGATAACTGTTCTGAGGGGGATTCAGAAGGAGAAGACCACTCCTATTTACCCCCTGGGGTATTGGCTCTAACTTGGCATGCTGATGTTTGTAATATAATGCATATGGCACCTTGCATTGCTTACTGGATACATCAAATATGTCATCTGCTTAGTTTAGACATGCTTTGTGTCAATGCCATCTGTTTAGTTTCTTTATCGTATATGTGAATCACGCAATGCCATCTTGTTTAGCAAGGCATCATATATGTGAATTTTGCAATCCCACCCTAGTTAGCCCGTCATCTTATATGTGAATTATATCATGCCATCATTTTTTATTACGTGTTAAATTTGTCAACAATTTTAGTACATTCAATTACTCTTCCTGTGCATCAGCCATTCAGCACGGTCATGGAAAAATCTGAAGTCGAAACAAGGTCTTTAGAGCAGACAATGCTATCTGACGAAGCGCATGTCTTGCTGGTTACGTATAGCTCCTCAGAGGAGGATTCAGAGACAGATGACTAGTCCTATTTCCCCCCGAGGTGCATGCTCGAACTTGGCAAGGTTATGTTGCTCATATCGCGCGTATGGTATCTTGCATTGCCATGCCATTTTCTTAGTTTAGACATGCTTTGTCTGAATGCCACCTGTTTAGTGTCTAATTACCATATATGTGAATTATATGATGCCATCTTGTTGCAAGACATTATATATGTGAATTATGCAATGCCATGCTGTTTAGCCAAGCGTCATATATGTGAATTATATCATGTCGTCCTTTTTTGTATTTCTCATTGCATTTGTCGAATTTTTTTGTATATTCAAATGCTCTTCCTGTGCATCAGCCATTTGAATTGGTGATGGAGAAATCTGGAGTGAAAACAAGGTCTTCATAGCAGACAATGCTACTTGCAGAAGCAGATATCTTTCTAGTTACAGATAGCTCTTTAGAGGAGGATTCAGAGGTAGATGACCAGTCCTATTAACCCCCTGAGGTGTATGCTCAAACTTGGCAGGGTTATATTACTCATATCATGCATATGTTGCATTGTAATGCTTAGTTTTTACATCATATGCACAATATTGAATACCATCTCCATAGTTGACACATCATATATGCGATTGCCCTCTGCTCACTTGCTTAGTATATAGATCATATACTTGAATTATATCATGCCAAGATGTTTACATAGACAACATGTATCTGAATTATGGCATGCCAACCCATTTTCTAAAGACATAATATAGTTATATCATCTCATCATGTTTACATAGTCATCATATTTTGAATTATGTAATTCTATCCTGTTTAGTTAGCCATCATACATTTGAAATTGTGTCATGCTATCCGGTTTAATTAGCCATCATATATGTGAAATTGTGTCCTGCTATTCTGTTTGGTTAGACAACATAAATGTGAATTATTTCATGCCCTGTTTTCTTCCCTACTATCCATTACACCTGTCTATCTTACAATGTCTGTACATTCAATTACATTTCTTGTTTATCAGCCATTTCAATTGGAGGGGGTGATGGCAGTATTTGTGGGAGTAAAAACACGGTCTTCAGAAAAGATTGTACTACCTGTCGATGCAGATAGAACCAAGGTTGTACTTGCCCAAGAATCAGCCCCACCACACATAACCCAGACTCACACAGATTGTACCCCTACCCAGTTGGATAGAGAACCAGCTACACCCCTTCTAACCCCAACCCCAGCAGATAGTAACCCAGTTCCAGTTGACACAGCACCGTCTCCACCACATAGCACCCAAACACGAGCAGTTAGTAAGGCAACTGCAGTGCCCAAAGCACGAGGACCACCACTCCGAAGCCCAAGTCAATGCTTAAAGCAGAAGAAGAATTGTTCTCAGGTCAGGTTCCGTAGCTATGGTTCATAATACTTTGCTCTTTCATCACTGTATTTACTCACACCAACTAATTTCAAATTGAAGGATGCAATTGAAACTCCAATGGCGCAACAAGTATGTTTTAAACATGTTTCTTTAATGTGTTTGCTGTTGTAACTTGCTCTATGTTGATTTCAGTTTCAATTGAATAAACAGTTATGTTCTATGCCATGCACATTACAAGTGTTGTTATTGATGTGTAGTTTCCCACACTTATATTCTATCTATGCTGCTTTGTCTTAAATAGACATGATTCAAATTGTATCTATCTTGATTTGGCAACATAAACTAGATATATGTTTGTTTCATGATGTTATCCTGTCCACCTTACTACTAAACTGGTTTACGAAAATGAGTTTCATATGCTACATTGTAAACCTGTGATGTGTTTGTTTGTTTGTTTCTCTTTTAGAACATGGATAAAATATTGGAGAAGAGTACCCCGTTATGCAATGATAAAGGAAGTAATGCACATAAGGTTCAAGATAGTGAGACATCCCTGTTGGTCTCCAAGAAAGCTGATAAAAACTATATTGAAGACACTGAGACAACCCCAAAGTCCTGTCTTGATGTAGTGTTCGAGTTACTGGCTACTACTGCTAGCACCAGCTCTTTGAACTCGCTGCCTGAATCAGTTCGGCTTCTTGAGTCTCAACTTCAAGTTGAAAGACATCGATCAGATGTTATGCGACAGGAAGCCCAAGGACTGAGGACGTCCTTGCAGAATTCAGATGCATACTTTCTGGTGCAACAGCAAGTGCTGGAGGATTTAAGCGCGAAACAAGGGAAGGTTAATAAGCTTGCTAAGCATCTTGCCAGCATTATGGGTACCCAGGATATTGTTTCTTGAGCTCTTCTGAAGTAGTTTCAGTTTTGGACTTGTTTTGCTGTGGCGTTTATTTGCACTGGTCGCCAACTTGGACAACGAGTGTATATGATATGCTGCTTTGTTCCCTATATTTGCACTGGTGGCAAACTTTGATGCCTACTGGATGTAGTATGTGTAATAGCCATGATAGCCTAGCATAAGTTGATTGCTTATTTATTTCCTTGTTGTCTTGTTTATTTGTTTGCTTGTATTCAGTGCAGTTCTTTTTCCGCGGTTTGCTAGTGGCTGCAATAACCTATTTTTTAAAACTAGGCCATAATAACCATGGGCTACATATTTACAGTAGTTACCATGGGCCTCCTACAGGCCATAGAAACAATGGGCCTTCTTAGGGCCATAGAAAGAATGGGCCTTCTACGGGCCGTAGCATCAATGGGCCTTCTACGTGTTGTATGATCGATAGGCCAAACATGGGCCAATAACAGACCGCATTATGGGTCGTAAACGGGCTAGATTTGGAATCGTCCGTTCATGAGACGACAATAACAGGCCGTCGTTAATCGGCCGTATTTGATGACGTTATGAAAACGGCCCAACAAAGTAACATGCCGCAAACGGGACGATTATAACTGCAGGCGGAATTTGGCCCATAGGCAGAAAAGGCCAATGACGGGCCGTATGTAACCGAATGCTGGAAATGAGCCCAAGAATAAATGGGCCCTGAGAAGGCTGAAAGATAACACGGGTTGGAAACGACCCAATGGAATAATGGGCCGTTAATGGGTATAAAGGGGTACATTGTTCATTGCAGTCCAGATTCACCACGAGCCATTAATGGGCTAAGGGTTACAAATGGTCTCGTATGGGCCGAAAGATATCATGGGCCATACATGGGCCGGAAGTTACAACGGGCTGGAATCATATTGGAAGGTCTAGATGAAGCTATCGGGCTTAATTCGGATAGGCCATAACGGGTTGTGAGTAAGCGGGCCGTAAATGGGCTATACACGAACATTCCATTGACATGCTTTCCATGGGCCGGCGCGTTACCTTTTGACCAAGTCAAATGGGCCGGCCTTTTCACCGGAATGGGCCTCTGTTGGGCCGTGCCACGTGTCAACGTATCATAGGCGCCTCCTGTCCAATGAATGGATGACATCTGTCCCAACGGTGAGCCAACACGTGTTTCCTCCAGCCAATGAGAATTTTACAAGTGGAAAATCCTCATTGGTCCGAGCTGTTAGCGGTTTATTGGATCCAAAACCGGACCTGATAGCTTAACGGCGTCCTATTACGATGCATGCCACGTGTCGGTCACCCGTGATGAAAGAACTTTCATGACGCATGATTTATCATCATGGAAGTGGACACTTCCGTGACGATAATTTTGGTAATGTCATGGAAAACTTCTATGACAGCACATGTATGACTATCTTGATTTTGTCATAAATTTGTCATGGATGTACATGCATGACAGAAAACATGACCTACTATGACAAACACGTATCATCGCAGAAGTGTCTTTTTTTGTAGTGTGAACAACTTGCTAGGGCTACAGAGAATGAAATTACCGAAACTGATGAAATTATTGAAACTAAAGATTATGATTATTCCCCTAGATATGAATTGCGTAAGGTACCTGAGGGTTATATTATGGATGAAGAAATTACTAGAGACTTTTTTGCTTGCAATGATAGAGATGATCTTAAGAAACTGCTAGCTAAGCTTAAGGAAAAATCTCTGAATGCTAGAATGCAATATGATCCTAAGTTTGCTACTTCACCTATCTTTGTTATGATAAGGATTATGAAGTCCCTGTCGATCCTAAGTTAATTACTTTGGTTGAATCCGATCCTTTCCATGGTTATGAATCTAAAACTGTTGTGAAGTAGCAAATTGGAGGATATAGCCACCCTATTTGCTCAAGAGGAAAAAATTCGCTATTACTATATTCTTAAGTTGTTTCCTTTATCATTAAAGGGTGATGCTAAGATATGGTTTAATTCTCTTGCTCCTGGTTGTGTGCGTAGTCCGCATGATATGATATATTACTTCTGTGAAAAATATTTTCCTGCTCATAAGAAACAAGCTGCTTTACAGGAAATATTTAACTTTGTGCAAATTGAAGAAGAGAGTCTCCCACAAGCTTGGGGGAGGCTTCTCCAATTACTTAATGCTTTGCTTGGTCATCCTCTCAAGTAAAATGAAATACTTGATATCTTTTACAATGGACTAACTGATGCTTCTAGGGACTACCTATATAGTTGTGCTAGTTGTGTTTCTAGGGAACGAACTATTGAGCAAGCTGAGAAACTATTGAATAATATATTGAGCAATGATAATGATTGGACTCTTCCCGAACCACCTCCTAAGCCAACTCCAAAAAAAGAGGTATTCTATTTCTCAGTCTTGAAGATATGCAAGAGCCAAAGAAATCTATGAAAGAAAAAGGTATTAAAACTGAAGCTGCTAAGAATTTACCGCCTACTAAAGAGATACATGGTCTTAATATTCCGACACAGGTAGTAGAGGTAAATTCTCTCTATAGATTTGAACAAGGTGATATTCCTTATAATAAGTCTGCTAGTCAGTGCTTGGATGAATTTGATAACTTCATTGTTAAACAAGAAAATTTCAATGCTTATGTTAATAGACAATTGCAATGTAATGCTTATATGCTTGAACGCTTGGGTGATTATATGTGTAGAATTGTTAATGATCTTAAGCTTATTATTAAACATGCTTCTATGGTAAAAACTCAACTAGAACAAGTACTTAAGGCACAAGATGATTTGCTCAATGAGATGAATAGAAAGAACAATGATCATGTTGTTAGAGTTATGACTATAGGTGATAAAATGACTCAGGAACGTTTGTATCTCGAGGGCCATCCTAAGAGAATTGAGCAAGATTGTCAGAGAATTAATACTGATGCACCTAGTCCTTCAGATAAAAATAAAAGGAAAGCATGCTTCTAGTGAATTGGTTATAGACACACCTGAGAATCCCAATGATATTTCTATTTCTAATGCTGAGACACAATCTGGTAATGAGCATGAACCCAGTGATAATATTAATGATGATGATCATGTTAATGCTCAACCTAGTAATGATAATGATGTGGAGATTGAACCTGTTGTTGATCTTGATAACCCACAACCTAAGAATAAACGTTATGATAAGAGATACTTTGTTGCTAGGAAGCATGGTAAAGAAACAGAACCATGGGTTCAGAAACCCATGCCCTTTCCTCCTAAACCATCCAAGAAAAAGGACGATGAGGATTATGAGCGCTTTGTTGAAATGCTTAGACCTGTCTTTTTCGTATGCGCTTGACTGATATTTTGAAAATGTCTCCTTATGCTAAGTATATGAAGGAAATTGTTACAAATAAAAGAAAGATATCGGAAGATGAAATTTCCACCATGCTCGCTAATTATACTTTTAAGGGTGGAATACCAAAGAAACTTGGAGATCCAGGAATACCAACTATACCATGCTCCATTAAAAGAAACTATGTTGAACTTCTTTATGTGATTTGGGAGCCGGTGTTAGTGTTATGTCTTTCTCTTTGTATCGTAGACTGGAATTGAATAAGTTAACACCTACTAAAATCTCTTTGCAAATGGCTGATAAATCAACTGCTATACCCATCGGTATTTGTGAGGATGTGCCTGTTGTGGTTGCAAGCATTACAATTTTAACATACTTTGTTATTCTTGATATTCCCGGGGACGACATTATGTCGATCATCGTTGGTAGACCCTTTTTAAATACCGCAGGTGCTGTTATTGATAGCAACAAGGGCAATATCACTTTTCATGTTAATGGTAATGAGCATATGTTACACTTTACGAAGAAACAACCTCAAGTGAATAGTATCAATTCTATTCGAAAAAATGAACTATTGTTATTGGAGGTTTTGAATTCCCTCTTCCTTCTGTCAAAAAGAAATATGCTATTCTTATTGTTGGGGACATGCATATCCCCATTGAGGTAACCTAGTGTTATTAAAAAAATTCTTCGGTTTCATGTCATTCAGAAGAAGTTTGTTAACAAGACTTGATCAACCTTGTTAATGGATTCCTTTTGATAGGCATGAGGTGGATGAATTTAGAAAGCCCAACTTTCTGTACCCACTTTTTACTTTCTGTTTTTTAGAATGAATAAAGCAAAAGTAGTATTATTTGTCCGTTTTCTGAATTATCCATGCAATAAAAAATGTCCCGAGAATAGAAGTTCTCCAAATACCCAGAAAAATTAGTTTGATTTTTTATAAAATATTTGAGAATTTCTGACACTGAGAACGCACCAGGGGGGTGCACCAGTGGACCACAAGGGTGGAGGGCGCGGCCTACCCCCTAGGCGCACTCCCTGCCTTGTGGGTCCCACATGGGTCCCCCTCACTTATTCCAGCACCCATTCACTTCATCTTCTTCCAGAAAAAATCACCCCTTTGCTCAAACCCGTGTTCTTGCTCATCTTGCTGCCATTTTCGATCTCCTTGTGCAAAGCTCCATTTGCCAAACTGTTTTGCGGGATTGTTCATCGGTATGTGACTCCTCCAATGGTCCAATTAGTTTTTGTTCTAGTGCTTTATTTATTCCAAATTTTTGTTCCTGTGGTGACCTTGTTCTTGAGCTTGCATGTCAAATTGATATGGTCCAAAGTAGTTTTGATGCATGATATGGCTTCTAGGCACTAGTGGGAGTAGTTGCTATCAATTTTGTTGAGTTTTGTTCACTTTTATTTTGAGTTGCTAAATTTTTTAAAAAATTTCATACAAAAAGAAAGAAATGATGAAGAGATGGATAAGGGGTTCTTCAAGCCGGGGTTCAAAGGAAAATGAAAATGAAGAGAAGAAGAAGCCCAAGTACAACCTTCCTCGCACCGCAGAAGTTCGGCCATGTGAATGGCCAAGTGATGCATTCTTGAGGGCGGCCGGGATTTATGAGGATTTCTATTATTTGGCGGAAAATGCAGGCATCACTAAATTCCTCCATGATAAGTGCGATCAATACCTCCTACTCACTAATACTTTCGTGCAAAATTTTGAATTCCATGCTAGGAAATCACCAACCATGATAGAGTTTCATTTATATGATGAGCATAAAGAGATGGCACGATATATGATGAAATGATTGAGATGAGGAAAAGCTGGTATGAACTCGACCTATTTTGTTTTTTTAAATATGATTAGTTCATCGTTGTTGATTCAGCCAATTATGAATGAAACATGTTTGCAATGATAACTAGAGATTATAGTTACTCATGCCATTCTTAATTAGCTAGGAGTTTATAATGGTTTACCTTGCATGCCGACATGATTTTAAAATGGTTGTGATGTAGTATGATAGGATGGTATCCTCCTTTGAATGATTCAAGTGGCTTGACTAGGCACATGCTCACGCATGTAGTTGAAACAAAAACAACATAGCCTCCACAATATATATGTTCATGGTGATTTATATCCTACTCATGCTTGCAGTCAATGTTGGCTAATCTCAATGCATGTTTGTGACTGTTATCACTCTCTAGTTGGTCACTCCTCAATCTTTTGCTAGCCTTCACTTGTACGAAGCGGGAATACTGCTAGCCTCCCTGGTCTCCCGCGAGGAGCGTCTCGCTTTTGTCCGGCACGTTCTCGCGGCCATGCCCACCCACATCCTCATGCCCATGGCCCTGCGCCCTGCAATTCTCAAGAAGATAAACAGGATCATGCGAGACATCCTCCGGCATGGCAAGCGTGATGCCACCGGAGGTGGCTGCCTGGTCAGCTGGAGCAAGGTCTGCCGGCTGCTTGAGTTTGGTGGACACGGTGTCCGCGATTTGCAACGCATGGGCGTGGCCCTCCGTGTCCGCTGGTTGTGGCTCAAAGCGACGGACGCCTCCCGTCCTTGGCGGCACCTTCACCTCCCAGCGGACG
This sequence comes from Triticum urartu, assembly GCF_003073215.2. Taxonomy (NCBI): domain Eukaryota; kingdom Viridiplantae; phylum Streptophyta; class Magnoliopsida; order Poales; family Poaceae; genus Triticum; species Triticum urartu. The sequence goes on from NC_053028.1 coordinate 605,540,776, forward strand.
TCGAGGCCCAGGCCATCTTCAATGCCTCGACGAGTTGGATACTTGGGAATGGCACCTCTTGCCTATTCTAGACAGATCGTTGGGTTGGGGGTCGGTCGATTGGTGAGATCGCCCCGGCTGTGCTTGCGATGGTGCCAAAGCGCCGGCGGCGGGAGCGCACCGTGAGCCAGGGCTTGCCCAACCGAGCCTGGATCCAGGACATTCAGGGTGCGATGGGGCCCGCGGTGCTGGTGCAGTACGTAGAGCTTTGGCGCGCCCTCCAGCACGTCGTCCTCTCCTCGGACTCCGACATGCTGCGATGGCGGTGGACCGATTTCGGCGCCTACTCCGCGAGCTCATGCTACAAGGCCATGTTCTTTGGTTCCACCATCGCGCCTCACTGGAGGCTCACCTGGCGCACTTGAGCGCCCCTCCGCACCAGAATCTTCGCTTGGCTCACGGGCCTCGATCGATGTTGGTCTGCCGCTCGCCTTGCGCGCCATAGTCTACCCCGTGATGCCCATTGCATCCTCTGTGACCAAGTGCTTGAAACCCTGGATCACCTTATTCTCCACTGCCCGTTCTCTCGGGAGATTTGGCATGAGATCTTCGCCTGGTGCCGCGCTCCGGTCCCTCTCCCTCGCGATGCCGACTGCTTCCTGGATTGGTGGGCGTTCATCACTTCCCAGGCTCCTGCTGGTTCGCGCAAGGGCCTTGCCTCCCTCACTCTCCTCACCGCCTGGTCTATCTGGCGCCACCGCAATGCTTGCATCTTCGACAACATGCGGCCTTCTGTCATGAACCTGCTATAGATGATCAAGGATGACGCTAGGTCATAGGCCCTCGCTGGGGTCAAAGATATCGCTAATTTCCTCCCCCATGATGTAGCTTAGGGTTGGGCTGAGCACCCCTTTTGTTCTGCTCTCATAGCTCTTCTCTGCACCTGCTGAGTGTACGTTGAGATGCTGCTACCCTTGTACCCAACTCTTGTTGTCTACCTATAAATGGAATGATACGCAGCTTGCGTATTCGCGAAAAAAGTTGTTCCATATGAGTCCACCATACCTACCTATATGCGGTATTTACCTGTCGTTCCAAGTAAATTTGCATGTGCCAAACTCTAAACCTTCAAAATAATATTCTGTTTTGTATGCTCGAGTCGCTCATATAGCGACTGGGGGCTGTCAGTATCTTCCATGCTAGGTGGGTTATTCTCACGATTAGTGTTTATTCACTTGTCATTCACGAGAAAGTGGTTGGTATTCGGGATGCCCAGTTCCATGCTCAAATCAAAGTATAATTTCAAACAAAACTCCCCCAGGACTATTGTTGTTATGGACGGTACCCGTTGTTTTGGACCAGCTGTGCAGTGTGATTGTTGGTGGAGGGGGAGTAAAAACTTTACCATTCTATTTGGGAACCGCCTATAATGTATCTAGAATGGAATATACCAAGATCTCTTGGTTGTTATGTTGACAATGAAAGAATACCACTCAAAATTATATTTAGCTCTGTTTTAAAAGCTCGAGCTCTGGCACCTCCGCAAATCCCTGCTTCCCTCTGCGAAGGGCCTATCTATTTACATTTATTGCTGAGTCATCATCCTCTGGTAAAAGCACCAGTTAGAGAGCACCACTGTCATTTGTATGCTTTGTTACTAATTGATATTGAGTATGACTGGATCTCTTTTACCATGGATTACAATGTCTAGTCAGTCCTTGATCTTCAGGGGTGCTCTGCATTTATGTTTTGCGGTCTCAGAAAGGGCTAGCGAGATACCATTTTGTTATATCATATCATGGTTCTTTTGAAAAAGTGTTGTCATCCATGATTCATTATTATTGCTCGCTAGTTGATTATGCCATTGATATGAGTAAATGTGAAACCTAAATGTTATTGTGAATATGGCTAGTTCATAATATTTGTTGAAAACCTGAATGCTAGCTATACATATTTGGAACAACAAGATCAAACATAGTTTGTAAAAGTTTTTCTTTATCACTTTCAGTGTATCAACTAAATTGCTTGAGCACAAGCAATGGGTTAAGCTTGGGGGAGTTGATACGTCTCCATCGTATCTACTTTTCCAAACTCTTTTGCCCTGTTTTTGGACTCTAATTTGCATGATTTGAATGGAACTAACCTGGACTGACGCTGTTTTCAGCAGAATTGCCTTAGTGTTATTTTTGTGCAGAAATAAAAGTTCTCAGAATGACCTGAAAATTTACGGAGAATGTTCTTGGAATATATAAAAATTATTGGCGGACGAATCAACTAGAGGGGACCCACCAGGAGTCCACAAAGGTGGAGGGCGCGCCCTACCCCCTGGGCGCCCTACCTTGTGGGTCCCCTGGACCTCCTCCGACCCTAACTCCAACTCTATATATTCACATCCACGGAGAAAAAATCGGAGAGAAGGATTCATTGCGTTTTATGATACGGAGCCGCCGCCGCCTCCTGTTCGTCATCAGGGGGGGCTAAACTCGAGTCCGTTCGGGGCTCCGGAGAGGGGTTCCATCGCCATCATCATCACCAACCTTCCTCCATCACCAATTTCTTGATGCTCACTGCCGTGCATGAGTAATTCGATCGTAGGCTTGCTGGAAGATGATGGTTTGGATGAGATTTATCATGTGATCGAGTTAGTTTTGTTAGGGTTTGATCCCTAGTATCCACTATGTTCTAAGACTGATGTTTCTATAACTTTGCTATGCTTAATGCTTGCCACTAGCTAGGGCCCACGTGCCATGATTTCAGATCTAAACCTATTATGTTTTCATGAATATATTTGTGTTCTTGATCCGATCTTGCAAGTTGTAGACACCTATTACGAGTTATAATCCGCATACCCCAAGGTGACAATAATTGGGTTTCTTTCTGGTGATTACCGTAGTTTGAGGATTTCATGTATTCATTAAGTGCTAATGCTTTGTTTCGGTTCTCTATTAAAAGGAGGCCTTAATATCCCTTAGTTTCCACTAAGACCCCGCTGCCACTAGAGGGTAGGACAAAAGATGTCATGCAAGTTCTTTTCCATAAGCACGTATGACTATATACCGAATACATGCCTACATTATATTGATGAATTGGAGCTAGTTCTGTGTCACCCTAGGTTATAACTGTTGCATGATGAATGCCATCCAACATAATTATCCATCGTTGATCCATTGCCTATGAGTTCATTTCATATTGATTTTTGCTTCGTGACTTTTCCATTGCCACTATTACAATTGGTACAAAACTGCTATTGTTACTTTTGCTACAGTTACCATTACTTCCATACTACTTCCCTTTACCAATCTCAACAACCTCAACAAAAGTTTTTGGGTCCAATAATGGAAGATATGTTCCTCTAAAGATGTTACATTGGAGCCCAAAGACCTTAGAACCTGAAATATATAAAAGTAATTCAGCTCATATACACTACGAAAAAAAGACACATCCGTGACATTTTGGGCCGAACGAAATTTTTTCTGTCATACATATGACACTTCTATGACGATAATTGTGACAAAACCCAGTATCGTCATAGAGAAAAGGGGCTTTTTGTCCTGGGAGGGCCGGAGACGCAACTGCATGAAATTCTTTGCGTCGTCCATGAAGGAAAAAACCGTGGTAGAAGCGAGGCGGAGGAAAATTTCGGGGAGTTCCCGGTTACGGTGGGAGGTCGAGGGCCGAGAGATGTGAGTTTCTCTCGTACACGTACGCGCGTGTGTGCGAGGCGTTGGCTCTAACTGAACCCGAGCGAGGCGTTGGGCTCTAACTGAACCCGAGCGATTGCACTGCAGGCTACACGTTACTGAACCCGAGCGATCGATCGATGGCTGTTAACTGAACCCGATCGAGCGATTCCTTTGCTACTGCTGCTAACTGAGGCCGATCGATGCTGCCTCTGGGATGAACAGTGAGCATTGCAGGGCGGTTTGGATGAACAGTGAGCGGTGGCATTGCCTCTGGATGAACAGGACCCCGTGGTGTGGTGGAGGGCTGGATGAACAGTAGACGGTGGAGGTGTGCCCGTGGAGGGGTGGTTAAACAGGACCCCGTGGTGGGGAGGGCTGGATGAACAATAGACGGTGGAGGGATGCCCGTGGAGGGGTGGTTGAACAGTAGCCGGTGGAGTAGCGCGCGGTGGAGGTTGGATGAACAGGAGCCTGTGGATGATAGAGGAGGTCGACGGTAGCCCGTGTAGGCTGAAGGAGGTCGACGGTGGAGATGAAAAGTATCCCGTGGAGTCCCGTTTTGCGGTACGCCACACCCCTCCCGATGAACAGGACCCCCGTTTCGACCGTAGGAGGTCCGTTTTGTCCATTTTGCGGTACGCCACACCCCTCCCGATCAACAGGACCCCCGTTTCGATCGTAGGAGGTCCGTTTCGTTCGTTTTGCGGTACGCCACACCCCTCCCGATGAATAGGACCGCCATTTCGACCGTAGGAGGTCCGTTTCCTCCGTTTTGCGGTATGCCAGACCCCTCCCGATCAACAACACCTCGTTCCGAACGTAGGAGGTCCGTTTCCTCCATTGTGCGGTACGCCAGACCTCGTTTCGATCGCCTGTTCCATCCAAGCCGTCCTGATGAACATGACCACGCATTCCGTTCCGACCCAGCCGGTTGGCTCCCACGCGTTCCGTTGCCTCCCGATGAACATGATGCATTCCGTTGCCTCCCCATGAACACGACGCATTCCGTTGCCTTCCCATGAACACGAGGACGATGCTGTTTCTTCATTCCGACCCAGCCGTGTACACGAACCCTGGCCGTACGTATGCGCGAGTAGGCGTTCGAGACCCCGCCCGTATGTACACATATGTGTCCGTATTTTCTTTCTTGCACCCTGGCCGTTGTACATACGTGTACATGCTACGTGCGCGCCTCTACTACGACACGTGTGCGCATCTACATCCACCAGTATGTGTGTACGTACACGTTCGCGACCAGAATGACAACGCTACGTACGCTTCGACCAGGTGGGTCCCGACTATCAGGCACTTCCTTACGTGCGAAGATCTAGCTGGTGGGTCCCAGCATTCAGGGGGGAAACATTTTTTTGCGAAATACGGTGGCCCGTCCGGTGGTCCCCGCTGCTTGGTGGTGGAATAATTATTTTGCATGTAATAAGGAGGCACTTCCTTGCTGCGGCCGTGGACCCAGCTGTCAGCCTCTCCACGTATAGTCCACGTCTGATGGAAGCCGTTCCTTGACCATGTTGACCACGCCGCGCCGAGAGCACTAGGGTGGTGGACGACAGTGAGGCCTAGGAAGGGGACGACATGGAGCCAGGGAAGACGCGGCAGTGGATCCCCACGCGTAGAGGAGTACGAGGGTTCACTGGTTCGCTGCGGTGTGAGGTTGCCGTCGCTGCAGAATAATAGGGGGTGTGGGTGAGTGGAGGGATGGCCTGGCCACTGGTGGGAGTAGTAGGGGGCGGTGAGGCCTCCGCCGTATCGCAGCTGGCCACGGGAGGCAGGAGCACGAAGCACGACTAGCTCTGGTTTGGGCAGCTGGAGCAAGAAGACCGGAGCTTGAAGAAGCACTACAGCCGTTGGATGGACATCGTACGGTCACTGGAGCTAGAATCGTGCATATTGACTAAGTTGACAAAGCCATCCGTCCCCGTCAACTTAGTAGGCCCACAAGTGAGCCTGCCACTATACTGGGTCCCAGCTAACAGGGGGAGTATTCACTTTTTTGTGCATAATAAGGAGGCACTTCCTTGCAAGCGAAGATATAGCTGGTGGGTCTGAGCTGTCAGCGGCGGTAACATTTTTTTCGCGAAATACAGAGGCCCTTTCGGTGGGTCCCTGATGTCAGGTGGAGGAATCATTATCTTGCGCGTAATAAGGAGGCATTTCCTTACGCGCGGCCATGGACCCAGCTGTCGGCCTCTCCACGTACAGTCCACTTCAGATGCATGTCGGTCGTTGACCATGTTGACCAGGCCGCACCGAGAGCACCAGGGCGGTGGACGACGGCGAGGCCTAGGAAGGGAACGACACGGAGGCAGGGAAGACTCGACAGTTGTTTCCCATGCGGAGGGGAGTACGACTGTATGAGGGTTTACCGGTTCGTCTGCCGTCGTCGGAGAATAACAGCAGGTGTGGGTGAGTAGAGGGATGGCTAGGCCAGCGATGGGAGTACGGTGGGCCGGTGAGGCCTGCGCAGCAGTAGAGCCGGCCACGGGGAGGAGGGAGCAGGCAGTCCCGCCGGCGCTTGTTTGAGCGGCTGGAGCAGGAAGGGCAGAGATTGAAGTAGCACGACGGCCGTTGGATGGCCATCCAATAGTCACTGCTTGCGCGTCAACCTTTTTTTAGGAAAGCCTCAAATCTGTGGAAAACAACATACAACCCATCTGCCATTATTTCTAATAATTTACAACCCATTTGCTAATTATTAAGGTTTTTTTGGAGCCCATATTCTTTTTGTTAGCACTACAGCCCATATTGTGGGCACGGTTAAAAAATTATACGAAATTTTGCATATTTCGGTGCGGTCCGAACTGTTTTTAATCCTGAAATTTCGACTCACATTCAAACTAATTTTAAAAATAAATGTATATCAATATAAAATTCAACAAATTCTCCACGCATAAAAATTAATGTAATTTAAAATCCCGAAATGAAAAAAAGATATTTGAAACTAATTAATTGTCGGTTTGATGTGTTTTAAAAATTTACAGCCCATTTCTCATTACTGATGGACCATTTTCTCGACCAGCCGAATGAAAGCTCTACTTGTCTTGAAAGATTTGTAGCCCAACAGGCCTGACAAAGTGACTTACTTGGCAAATCACAAAAAACTGGGCTGTGGCCATGGACCCAGCTGTCAGCCTCTCCACATACAGTACTCTTCCGATGGAATGTCGTTGACCACGTTGACCACGCCGCGTCGAGAGCACCAAGGCGGTGGACGACGGCGAGGCCTACGAAGGGGACGACGCGGAGCCGGGGAAGACGCAGCAGTGGATGCCCACGTGGAGAGGAGTACGAGGGTTCACTGGTTCGGCTGCGGTGTGAGGCTGCCATCGCCGCAGGGCCTGGCTAGCGGTGAGATTAGTAGGGGGCGATGAGACCTCAACGGCAGCATAGCCATCCACTGGAGGCAGGAGCAGGAGGTCTCCCCGGTGCTGGTTTGGGCGGCTGATAGAATCGTTCGTTGACTAAGTTGACAAGCCCTGCGTACGCGTCAACTTAGTAGGCCCATAGGTCAGCCTCCCAACTGGTGCACCCCAGATGTCAGTGGGAGGAATCATTTTTTTTGCGTAATAATGAGGCAGTTGATTGCGTGCGGCCAGGCCAGCGGAGGGAGTAGGGTGGGCCGAGGAAGCCTACGCGGCATCACAGCGGGCCACAAGAGGAGGGAGCAGGCAGTCCCGCTGGCGCTAGTTTAGGCGGCTGGAGCAGGAAGATCAGAGATTGAAGAAGCACGTCGGCCATTGGATGGACATCCAACAGTCACTGCTGCTAGAATCGTGTGTTCACTGACAAAGCCTTGCGTAAAGAAGTCAGCCTCGAAATCTGTGGCGTGTACAGCCCATTTGCTATTATTTTTATAATTTTTACTCATTTTCTAATTCATATGTAATTTATTGCAGCCTGTTTTCCATTTTTCGAATTGCTGGCCATTTTCTGGTGAGTACCAGGTTAAGAAAATTAACTAAATATGTGGGAAATTGTGAAAAAAATCGCAAATTTTTGCTGGGGAACGAAATATTCTTAATCCGAAAATTAATAGCCACAGTAAAACAAATTTAAAAATAAATTAGTACCATGTCATGTTAAATCCAATGAAATACGTATAAGATATTAGTGAAGAATAAAAACAAAAAAAGAAACTTATATCCCATTTGCTATAATTTTTTTGGAATTTTCAACCCCTTTTGATATTACTTTTAACAGACATTGACCATACTCTTAAGCCAGGCCGGAATGCATCCCTCCTCGTCTTGAAAGATTTGCAGCCCAGTAATTCGGAGAAAAAACATAGGCCTAGCTTGGGTATTCTTCAAAAAGAAATACTAGGCTACCTCTTCTCTCAAAGAACTGGTGCATGATCATTTAGCTTTATTTATTTATTTATTTACTTATTTATGTTTACGGGACCATGAGCATGTACCTGGGCGGAATTCATGTGAAAGCCTCCCTTCCAGTTAATTATGGGCTTCTCTATTAGGCCTTCATCAGTGGGCTGCATGTTATCAACAAGTGGAAAATGTGTTCCGTACGAAAAATAGTATGCGCTACGTATGGTACGGGGCACTAAAGGATCAAACCGTGCAACGACTTCCAAAACATTGTGTTTGTCGCTGTAACAACACATTTATTCAACCAACAGACGAAATATACTACTGAATGTACATTGAAAACAACAGCAGCAGCAACCAGGGCTGGGGGTGCAACAGAAGCAGTGAGCGGGCCAAAAGAGTGAAGACCTCCACGAGCATCCATGAGCATCCAACTGCCGCGACCGTCGACGAGCACCATCCAAGACGTGTTCACGCCGACCCAGTACATACCGTTAATGTAGTTGAGGCTGACGGGGATTGGATCGCAGTCAAGGGGGTTGATGCTCGCCACCCAGCGATCGTTATGCTGCGTGACACGCCGTTTCAGAAGATCAGGCGGCATCAACAAGCAAGTTCCGGCCTGAGGGCTTTGAGTAAACGGTACAACCCCTACGAGCATGCGACGAGCGGCATGGTACAGAGATTGTCCACACGCAAAACAATGAGCTTGATTACCTCTGTGGGGAGAGAATTCCAGCCACTCTTTCGGCGGACCCTGCTCGGTTCTGCCATTGTTAGTGCTTGGGTTTAAGATGAGGGGGGAGGCACCTTAGCGGGGATGGAAGATTGGACGAGATTATGTGCGGACAAAGATGGAGAAGCGAATCTGTGCTGTGGGAAGTGGATAGGTGATGATGACTACAGCATGCCGCTTCACTTACGAGACACATACCAGTAGCGTAGGGTCATGTCGATGCCAGACAACTTGCTTGAGTGATCACAGTACTGGTACTCCCTACAGTGCTATGCCCTAACTTGCTTGAGTAGAGTAGGACTCTGCTCTACTACTAGCACCGGAGGAGTAGTATATTCTAATCTAAAATAGTTACAAACTTCAATGCCCGAGCGTGGAACGACTACGAACCGTGCTCAAAGACCGTGTCTACGTGGTGTTTGGACATGGGCGACAACCTCAACGCCAACGGTGCCGCTCCCGTTGCACCGTATGTGTTTCTGTCCTTCCTGTTCAAAATCATGGTAGAATTAGTGATTTATTTTGTGCTTACTCGGATTAAATCTCGTAGTAACTTGCTCATATATTCAACTGGCGCAACGTCCGCTACAGCCACTCCCGTTTCATGGACAGCCTGGTCGATGTCTCCAAGGAGCCCTTCGTCCATTGCTATGAGTGCCCGATGCCGTTTTGTGGCTCGCCGGCGGACATGGTGCATCACCTCACGGATGCGTGCAGTGGTCACTGCTGGCCCTTGGCGGAGAACATCAAGTATGAGATGTGCTACCTATTCACCATGCCGGAGTCGCTGGAGGATCACCGCCGCCTGCTAGTCTCGGAGGAGGACGACAGCGTCTTCCTCTTGATCATGGGCACTGGCGAGGCCCGTGCAGGCCGCCGCACCGTCTCTGTAATGTGCGTTAGGAGCGACACCGCTGATGCTGACACTGACACGAGGCCGATGTACGGGTGCTTGGTCAGTGTTACTACCCCTCCGGGTCGCGTGGGCGGCGACACCGGCCTCATCGAACGGACTTGTACTCTGGGGAGCTAGGACTATCCCGCCAATGTGGACTTGGAAAACCCATGGCATCCTTTACCTGTCGACGCGGTGCACGGGGACTCCAGGGAGGTTCACCTGGACATACGCATTATCAAGTTAAATGTTGATCATTAGTCTTCGCTCAATGTAATCCGCTTCCTAAGCATGTGGAGACTTCCATGCAGGATCTTGCTCTATTGGAGTATCGCGCATGAATAAAAGTGTATCCATTTATGGTTTATTCTAGAATCTTCCATGTATGAATTTTTACTAGAGTACTGGTGAAGGACTTATGATGAACCATTTCTTACATCTCCTCTGCCCGCTTGCAAGTCATCCTGATTTAATCCCTCCGTCTAGGTGTATAAGGGCATGGTTAATATTACTTAATAGTATAGCCAACCGTGGACTATAAGAAAGTGCCCTGCCATCTGTAGCCAACATGTATAACAATCGATACTCAAAAACTAATTATTAAAGATCATTTCTTGCAAAGCACAATAAGTGTTATTTCTTCACAAGTTTTGGATGCAAGTTTTGGGCATCTTACTACTATAGATTAGTACGACCAAAAATTGAACTAACAATATATATAGTACGATAAATGCTGATGCATGTCACCTAAAATTATATCATTCAAAACTATGTTCAAATATGAATCCAACGATATAGTTTTCGTTGAGATGCACTAACATTTTGTCAGTTAAATCTTCAGTCAAATTCAATGGGGGACTAATAAACGACGACCGATGTAGTACAAGTGTAGAGGGCGGCGCTGCATGGGAGTCTCACCTCTCACCCCGCTCGTGGCGCGGCAGTAAAGCCGTCATATCACAAAACCCAACCACTCCCAGTAATAAGTGGCCTTGTAAAATAAACGGACAAGCAACCATCACATCCCTCCATCTTTTTTCCATTTCATCTCTCTGCATTTACTTTCTCCGGTTCATCTCGCACACTCAATCCCTAGCTACTACTCCTAGGGCCATTTCTTTTGGCGACTTCCCCAGCTTTTCCCACAAGACTAGTCACAGTGGAGAGTACTACTCATTTATTTGGGCTTCTAAACTACTACTTCGTCCTGGTTTATTCATCACCATTGTAATTTGTGATAAATTTTGACCAAAGATTTAACTGGTTTATTCCTCACCATTGTAATCCCTCCGTCTAGGTGTGTAAGTCATCTTACGAAAACCAAATAATCCCAAAACACTTAGGCGTGGTGCATTAACTTCTACCTCGTTTCTTGTTTCTTGACATATCAACCAATAAGAGATAAAGAGTGTGCATGCTTTTAATGACTTGAGATATCAAACACGACATGAAGTGGTTAGTTCATTGCATGCAATACTATTAATTAGCAAATAAACATTAACATTTCTCGTTTTCTCCTCCTCCTTGGTCACGGTGCACAGCCTAAGATGACTTACTCGCCTAGACGGATGGAGTAGTGCATGTGACATGCACTAACATTTCATTAGTTAAATTTATGATCAAAATTTGACACAGATTACAATGGGGACCAATAAACCAAGACGGAGGTAGTAGTTATGGGATTACGAATCTAGAAGCCTAAAAGAACTAGCCCCAGGTACTCCTACTAGTAGTAGTACTCAAAGTTGGAATTCCAATTGCACGGCACAACTTGTTAGGAAAAAAATTCGATACAGGGTGTACAAAGCGGTTTGGGAATTTGCATGCCTTTCCAACCAGTGAGATACTCCGTACAAAGTACGATAGAGAAATAACCACAGAGAAGGAAGCTAAAAGTAAACAATCAAACAAGAATTTTTGCATTTGTTTTGCATTGAATTGTTTCACAAGCTTGACTAGTGTTGTTTTTCTACTTTTACAAAAACCGCATCATAATGTTAGAACGAGCATTTGCACGTACTCCCTCTGTCCGGGTTTATTAGGCCTAAAGACAACTTCTCTTAGACCAAGACACATAGTAATTTTCTCACATTAATTCTTCCATTCCACTCCCAATGCACTCTCTCACATGCATGCAGCCAATGAAAAAGCACACATGAAGTGTATTAACTTTTCATCCATGGCACCAACAACAATAGCTTTCAATACAACCAATGAAATGGTTGCATGCATGCACTTTTCCAACACGGGGCCTTATGCATGCACGTACATAAGTAATAGTAGTACTCCCTCCGTCTAGGTGTATAAGTCTTCCCTCCTTATTGGTCACGGTGCACAACTAAAGATGACTTATTGACGTAGACGGAGGGAGTAGCACAGTCTACAAGCATATATCGAGAGAGACGTGTAGTGCGATAGTATATAGTAAAGTTTGTGCTATATGCACGTACTTGCAAAATGCGTACGAATACACAAGGTTTCCAAACTTCCCGTTATACATACTTAATTAAGGACACTAAAAATTCCCGAACGTTCGGGATTTATAATTTGCGTCCCAAAACTAATGAGATCGCCTTACGAAACAAAAATTATACACCTCATAAAAGCCACGATGCTCGCAGGAGCGCTTGTGGCGCGCCACGAGTGCCCTGGTGGACGGCCGTTTCCCATAGCGCCGACACAACGCCTCTTCCTCAGCCTCGCAACTCGCAAGGTGCTGATTGGCGGCTTGCCGGTGGGCGAGCGCGATCTCACCGGTGTGGTGATCCGGTGCCAACAGGTACTCCTCCTCGCTGGAAGCATGCACCCGGTCATCGTACTGCCAACCATAGATGAGGCGCTTGGGCCCGACTGCACTTAGGGCGTCGGCACGGGCGTCCTCCGCCACCCTCACGGCCCTCACACGATCCTTCTGCCCAAGAGCCAATTGCCTGACTCTCTCAAACACGACATATGCCTCCCAGGCAGCTTGTTCCGTGGTGCGCTTCTCTTCCTCGGCCTTCTTCTCTGCCTCTATTTTGGCGCGCTCTGCTGGAGGCAAAGCCTCCCACAAGGCGACATCCATTTCTTTATAAAGCTCCTCAAGGCTGGGGGGCTCGGCAGGCGGCGCGGCGTTCTCGTCGTAGTGGGGAGCCGACGCGTCCTCCGGCGCGCGTGCTGGCGAGATTGGGAACACCGACGCGTCCACCTCGACGCGTCGTGGCGAGGAGCGGAACACCAATGCATCCTCCTCGACTAGTGGCAGCGAGGAATGGAACGTCGACACATCGCGTCGCGGTGAGGAGCAGAACGCCGACGCATCCTCCTCGACTAGTGGTGGCGAGGAAAGGAATGGCAACGCATCGCGTAGCGGCGAGGAGCGGAACACCGACGCGTCCTCCTTGACTAGTGGCGGCGAGGGACGGAACGGCGACGCTTGACCGTTCGCGCGGTGCAGCAAGGGGCTCCTAGGGCTTGGGAGGGCCGATGCCATGGTGGTCGACGTGAGAAGGAGGGGGAGGAGATAGCGATGAACGTGAACATGAGGGGGAGGAGATAGCGATGTCGTGGGAGGCGCAGTATTTATAGTGAGCAATGGCACACCTACGTAAGATATGGACTAAGCTGCACTGACTTAATTGCAGGTCCAGTTGTGTCACTGACATGTGGGCCAGACCCCTGTTGGGCCCGTATGTCAGTGACCCAATGCACCTTCAGTTAAGTAACAGCTACGTGGGCATATTTGTTGGAGTAAATTATGGGGGAGCGAAGGGGTGGAAATATTGCTGGTCACAACAGATTGGACGAGCGTGGGGGGAGGAGAGTCATGCACGCAGATTAAATTAACCCCGCTAAAAACGAGATTTTAAAGATGGCTATTTGATCTGTGGCAACTGGCGAGCCACCGCGCTCCAAGTCGTTCACCTGTGGTCCTGACCATCAACTCCTATGGATCAAATTATCACGCGAGCTGACTATTCATACAAAGGTGCTCCACCACGTACCCGGTACCCGCGAATGCAGCAATTGTGCACCTAGGGTTTTAGGGTTTATTTGTTAACGTCGCCTTTACGTAACACACATGTGTGCGAGACAACGAGAGGCCGACTGCGTGCGTGCGCCTCTTCTCTTCGTATATGTACTCCATCATTTGTCTGGTGTCCAATAAATTATAATAACTACTAGCAATGTGCCAATGCATTGCCACATGATCAAAGTAGATTAATACATATTCACCAATTTGATAGAAAAAAATTTTAGTTTTGAAATACGTATATCACTAAAAATATGTTATGTTTCACTCAAAATATATTCGTTTGGCGGTTTTGATGAGATAAGGGAGGAATGTTGTTGGTTTCAAGATTCGAGAAGTGGTATATGTCTAATTTCTACTCTTACTAGCAAGATTCCCGTGCGTTGCATGGAACATCAAGATCTTGTGGGAGAAAAGGATGAACGAGGGAAGGCCTTATCTGCAAATGTGGTGAAGAGTGCGGGTAAATTGCCATATTTTCCTTCCTATCCGTCAGATATAAATCAGACGACCTACATTGCAGGATGGCAGGCCCACCATCATCACCAACTCTATTTTTTATCCCTACTCTTATAAAAAGCATTGTCGGTGATGATCGTGTGACTGCCATCCTGCAATATAGGCCGTCCGATCTATATCTAACAGATAGGAAGGAAACTATGGCAATTTTGCAAAAAGATACCCACACCCCTGTCCACATTTGCAAATAAGGCCTTCCCTCGTTCATCGTTTCCCCCACAAGATAAACTACTCATACAAATGCATCTTGATGTTCCGTGCAACGCATGGGCATCTTGCTAGTTGTTGCAAAAAGCCCATGTTTGTGTGAAAGAGATGGAGAGTGGAGGAGGACGGAGTGCATGTTTGAAAAGACACAATGAGTGTGTGTGCGATAGGTATCAGCTTAAAATGAGGCGATAGTGTGTGTGTGCACGATCGAGAGGGCGTGTCTCAAGAAGGGAAGAAAAATCTACATAGATACAAGGAGTGGGAGAGAGACATGTATGCGATGGTGGAAGCACAAGTGTGCGGGTGTATAAACCTATCTAGAGGCTAGCTAGTGTATAAATGTTTGTGAGAGAATACGAGTCGGGGTGCGAAAGCGAGAGTTTTGTGTGTCTGAGAGAGAGACGGTAGTCGGGAAGGGGAGTGGAAGCAGGAGTTGTGTGTGTGTGTCTGAGAGAGAGGGAGAGGAGACGGTAGTCAAGGTTGTCTGATCGGTAAACAAATGAATAATGTCAGTCTGGGATGGAGATGAAAAGGAGACCGCAACAAATGTTGTGTCTATAGGAGAGAGAGAGAGAGTAATTTTAGTGGTATGAGTCATATGTAGAGACATATAGGGTGTGTGAGAGAATCCCATAGAGAGAAAGACAAAGTGAAAGACGAGTGGAGACTATGTGTGTGGCGGTGACAAAGAAAGCTTAGGTACCGAGTGATACCAGAGAACAGTAGAGACGTGAGAGATAATGAAAACCGTGTAATGTATAATGATAGGGAGAGTGTGACACTTCTTAAGGGAGACGTCGAGAGACCAGGTTTGCGAGGATAGGAGAAACATGAAGTGAGCGTCCGGGTGAGCTGGAGAAAAGGGAGTGATAGCTACCTAAAGGAGCATGCATGCGAGAGAGATGGGCGTGAAAGGAGTGAACAAAAAAGGGATTCAAATATTTGAATTCAAGATGATGATACATGTAATCCATACTCGAACCAAAATTGATCTATCAAACATGCATACTCATATGAATTCATGCACATCTATGTTATTTAATATGTAGATATTATTGATCTATACATTCTAGTAGAACATAATTTGGTTAATTTTTTTCGAATTCAACCTTAAGATTTCGAGATCGTTGTATTTGGAAATCATATTATACATATAAAGGAGCAGAATTCTTTGTTGTGCTTTTGAAAGTATATATAAAAGAATGATGTATATAGAATGTAATTCCAATTGAAAATGGATCCCGCCCGAAAAAAATAGATTACAAACGGGATTCGAATTAAGTTGGCACAGTAAACGTGCACTCTGCAAAATTTGAACGAAGCGGGGAATGTCGCACTAACCGTCCGAAACCAAATTCTGCGAGATGGATATCACTACTGCCTATCCCTGCCACCCAAAGCCTATCTGCTGGATTTCTATATGTTTCGATAGGGGTAGGTTTGTAATTTCACCCAAACGTGACGTAACCGCCTCTCACCCGGATTCATACAAGGTGGGCGCCAAAACACCCTCCCCGATTCATATTCATACATGGTGGGCGCCAAAAACAAAATCTCGTCGGCAAATATTCGGTGTATGCGAGATTACCGTCCTATCCCCAACCGACTAATGTTGCTGTGATGTAGTAGAAATTTGAAATGGGGGCTAAGTTTGTAAATTTCCTCGCATTTGAGACAAGCGCGCCCTAAATACATGGTTCACCCCTTCCTCTCTACCTCCCTTTTCCCCATTCGCACTCTGTGGGCACCAAAACACCCTCTCCACCATACCCTCCTCCGTCCACCGCCGTCTGCCACCCCATCCACCGCCGTCCTCCGCCATGCCGGAGCTGATACCCTGACGCCACTGTCCATTACAAGAGATTGACCTCTCTCATCCACGGCTTCGGACCGGGATCCTTGCATCCCGTCCTCTTGCTTCATCCCCGCTGTCGTCCACCTTGCCGGCGCCGCTCCAACGACCGTCTCATCCACCGCGCCCCACCGCCAGCGTCTAGCCTCCTAGATCTGCTTCCACGCCGCCGACAGCCATCGCTACCGCAGCACCGTCAAATTCTCAGCAGATGCGTACACGGCGCCGCACCAGAGGCGGTACTCTTTCGTATCTTCTCAACTTATTTATCGCAGCAAGAAAATAGGTCGCCACTCCTTTACTCTGATTTCTTTTCTTGGTTGCGAAGTTGCCTTTGTCCGGTTTGCACCTTCAGATCCGCCATGGCATGCTCAACACTATACTCCCAATGCTTATGGTTTTCCCCTTTTATATTCCATACTAGTTAAATAACAGTAGACTAAATTTAAAAATTGGGTTAGTCGATTTTTCAGAGCTCGCCGGAGTTCGTCGGTGCGATCGAAGGGGCTCGGGTGGTTGTGGGGCCTCGCCAAATGAAGAAAACTCGACACGGGTAGTGGTGGGGGTTGGGGTGGCGGAGGAACACAGGCGGTGGGGGCCGCTGGTCCGGCCGGCGGCCCGTGCGGTGTTCTGTATGGGAAGAATCAGAGACGAGGAAGAAGAAGGGTTAGGAGACATAGGATCTTCATCCAACTGCCTAAAATGGTCGAGAGACAGCTGGGAGTTGCATTCTTAATGCGCTCTGGTTCATCATGTGTGGGCACTGCGCAACCAACATTTTATTATCCAAAATCTGCTTGCTCTTCTTTACCAAGTTCCTCTTCCGTTCTTCTTTAATATGTACTCTCTCCGTTCCTAAATACAAGTCTTTGTATAGATTCCACCATGGACTACATATGGAGCAAAATGAGTGAATCTACACTTTAAAATATATCTGGATACATCTGTATGTGATCCATAGTGGAAATCCCTACCAAGACTTATATTTTGGAACGGAGGGAGTATGATAGTAGTATAGTATGTTCCTTGTACTGAAGATGAGCAGGGACATTTGTAGTGTAGAGGTCTATACGGTCGGTTTAGATGGACACTTTGAGGATCTTGTAAACATAGGAATAGGATTTGTAGTGGCCTGCCCACTTGAATCCTATGAGAATAGCAAGGAAATGCGGGGAGCTTTGTCGCCTTTGAGAGTTACACTGATATTAACAGTACCACACCTTCACTTGAAGAGAGCTGGTATCCGAAGCCTTTCTAGCCATACTGGCAATACTAGCACATATATTCCAGCAAGTTCCACTTTGCTGATTTTACTCTGATGCTTAAGGTTTTCCTGTTATATCTACACTATGATCTATGTAGTTGCTTTGTGTCGCACTAGCAGCAATCCACTCTTGAAGCTAAACACTGCAATGACTTACAAAATTGGCACAAAGGCATTGAGTGCCATTCTGGATGCAATGAAACTCATACTCTCCCCACCTATTGATTCTTGTTCAGAATATGATCCTAATGACTATTCTAACCTCGAGGAGTCAAAGGCAGATGGCCTGTCCTGTTCACCCATCAAGGTGCCTGTTCTAATTTGGCAATGTTTTATTGATTGCGGGTATCTTGCATATGTTGTCTTGCATTTCTTCTACTTTGCTGCACCGCCATCTGCTTAGTTTACTCATCATATATGTCGAGATGCCATGCTCATCCATTATCATTACATATTCCATCTGTCATCATACCATGTTTTTCAACTCAAATACTGTTCTTGTGTATCAGACATCAAAAAGGAAGAGGGTGATTGCCGAACCTGAAGGAGCACCAGCAAAGGCCTTGAAAAACATGGTGGTGACGGAGAAATCAGACAGCACCCCACTTATATTGGCTGTACAACCAGTGACACAAAACGTAGGACCGACTCCAGTAGATTGTACCCATACTTCACTAGCCACACGACTTCAGTATACCGATTTCATTTGCCATAGCACCAGCTGTACCACAAAAAAATCCCACTCCAGCAAAAAGTATAGCAAGTCCATCGGCCGAAGACCTATCCCAACCGCAGAGACGGCCAATTCCTGCAGATTGGAACCCCATTCCATTTACTCCTAGTTTAAAAGACAATGCTTTCAATGTTGTTAGGGACTACGTGCATATATTCCCATCATGATAAGATTATTGTGAAGACAAACACCATTTTCACATCTTCCTGTCCAACTTACGTGTAAGTGCTATTATTCATGGTTATTATTTTCCTGTTTTCTGCTGATTGAACACATCAATGATTTACATTACATTGTTGTAACTAGGCGAGGGTCAATCTGGATAGTCATGACGAGCAAAGCTTGCTTGTGCTTTTCAAGGAAGCATTGTAGCAGTATCGGTGTTACATGAGGAAATCACACTTTGATGGCAAGTCTATAAACGAATTTCTGGTGAAGTCTCCTGTGCTAAATTTAGAAGACATTGAATGGAAAAACCTTGTTATGCACTGGTCTCGTTCCTAGGATGAGGTACTGTCTATGAAATCACATGAAAATTTGAACTTCTTGTTTCCGCATGTGCCTTACGGATCTTTTTTGTAGGAAATCTGCTCGAAGAAGAATTCCGGTTTGACAAGAACGACAGGATATCGCAAATATGCTGCCCGCTGCTTTGCTCTTGTTAGTACCTGTTGTCATGTATCGCTATACTTGCATACATACCTAGTTCATTATGTGACAGCAGTATGCATGATAGCTTGCTTATCAATTGTTCGCTCCAAATTATCTGATCTATATGAATGGTTACATTAGTGTAGAATATATCCAATGCCAATGTTTTTTTAGCTCTGCATTGTTCTTATAAGTACATGCTGTCCTTTATCAGTGTACTTATAATGAGAGGTAGTTGTTCATGTACCATCACTCTGCAGCTTATTTTCCTTTGCCCTCCATTTTCTACACATCAGATCTATATATACTCTTACCATAAGGTTGGTACTGAAGAAGTTTAGCTGTGCATTGCTCTTGCCTGTAGCTTTTGCCTGTATCGCTGCACTTACATTTATAGCTACTTGGTTATGTAGCATCACTCTTCATCTTATCTTAAATATTCTCCATTTTTCGTATATTATCACATCTATATTTACTCTTAACAAAATCTAGAATAAAGGTGATGCTTTTGAAGAAGATTCTGTGGTAAAATTCTTGAATTGCCCACCCCCCATCAGCATG
Organism: Triticum urartu; assembly: GCF_003073215.2. NCBI lineage: Eukaryota > Viridiplantae > Streptophyta > Magnoliopsida > Poales > Poaceae > Triticum > Triticum urartu. Next base: position 605,560,211 of record NC_053028.1, read on the forward strand.
GACAGGGCCTTTATAGAGCCTGTCTTCACCAATAATGTAAGTTTGTCCATCTCAAGCCTTCAAACTTTGTTGTATATATTTGGTTAGGCATGATTGCAACAGCTGTTTATTTTTGGTGTTTGCATCAAATTGCTTGTTTAAAGTTTATTATGTAGTTCATAAACAAAAGTTTGTCCTTTCTCAATTTAAGTTTTCAGTTGTACAACCAAGTTCCTTCTTCATACCATGTAAATTAAGCTATACAGAGCAAGTGATCTTCTTTTGCACTGCATGTATGCTTCTGTTCTTCATCCGTAATCCAGTGGTGTGGTGAACCTACCCACTACAGCACAATGTCATATTCTGCAATGTCTTAACTATGAACAATGTCATATCATTCTACTATTATTTAAACCGTCTCTTTATTTGCCAATCTGAAATGGTATAAATTGATAGCACACTAACCATTGATACTTATGAGTTCTTGATCCGTAATCCAGTGGTGTCGTGAAGCTGCCAACTCCTTCACAATGTCATTTCCTGCCATGTCTTGACCTGAACAATACCATATTGTGTTAATGCAATTTCAAACTGTGTCACTTTATCCGTCAGTAAGAAATGTGATGAATTGTCAGTACTGATACTTTTATGTGCAAAACCTGTCATCTGTCTGCTTGTTTATCTTTTAGAGTGAGGAAGTTATAAGTGTTGAACAAGCGCAGTCTCATCATCTTGCTCAGCTGCTTGCACTGCAGCTCCCCAGCAGGGCTAACCTTTCTTGAACTCTATTGAAGTGTTGTCGATTTTGTATATTATTTTGTCGGCGTGTTTATTTGCACTGGTGGCGATCTTTGATGCCCAGTGTATGTAATCTGATGTCTGCTTGTGCTTTATTATCATAGTGGCGAACTTTGATGCCAAGTAGATGTAATATGCCGTAATTTCTTTATTGTATAGTCTAGGTTTTTTCTTATTCACGATGCTGCAGTTATTTTACTGTATATATATCCTGTCTTTGCAGTAAACCAGCCAAACCATAAAATTATGGTACACAATCGGGCTGTCATGCAATCACGATGTAGGTTGGGCTTGAAACATGCCGAACAGCTCACGGGCCGGCAGCAGCCCGAAATGAACCCCGACCCATCATTGTGTGAATCAAATCACGGGCTTTTAACATGCCAAAATTGCCTCGGTCCTTGTTTGGCCCAATCAGATATCGGCTGCGAGCAGGCCGGATGCAAACCATGCCGTAGTTAGGCCCAACTATATGACGGGCTTTCAACAGGCCGAAATTAATATAGGGCCGAAATGTTAAACTGGCCCCTAACAGGCCCTTAGCAAGTGGGCCCAAAAGCATAGTGTCCAGTTGAAGGGCCGAATCTAATATGGGCCATAATTGAGCCCAAAGCCTCTTTAAGGGCCGGACCTGATCTGGGCCGTAATTTGGCCCAAAACGTGGTAGGCTTTTAACGGGCCGGATCTCATATGGGCCACTATTAGGCCCGGAGCATGGCAGGCTATTAATGGACCGGATCAAATATGGGCCAACATTTGGCCCAAAACATGGTGGCAGCCAGTTAATGGGCCGGCCTACTAGGGTCCTCAAAATCTTGTGGGCCTATAGCTGGGCCGGCCCATTAATGTTGACAAAATCTCGTGGGCCTTTAGCTGGGCCGGCCCATTATGATCCGCAAGAATCTTGTGGGCCTTTACCTGGGCTGGCCCATTATGGCACACAAAAATCTTGTGGGCCTTTACCTGGGCTGGCCCATTATGGCCCGCAAAATCTTGTGGGCCTTTAGCTGGGCTAGCCCATTATGGTCCGCAAATTCTCGTGGGCCTTTAGCTGGGCCGGCCCATTATGGTCCGCAAAATCTTGTCGGCCTTCAGTTGGGCCGGCCCATTTAAACTTGATGGGCCGGTCCACGTGTCAACATATGATAGGCGCGTCTTGCCGATTGGATGAGTGACACCTATGCCAACGCGGACCTAACACATGTCTCCTCCAGCCAATGATGATTTTACACGTGGAAAATCCCCATCGGTCGGGGCTGTTAATGGGTTATCGGATCCAAAACCTGACCTGATAGCTTAACGGCGTTCCGTTACGGTGGATGCCACGTGTCGGTCACCCTTGACAAAAGCACTTCTGTGACACGCGATTTATTTTCATGGAAGTGGAAACTTCCGTGATGATAATTTTGGTAATGTCATGGAAAACTTCTACGATAGCACATGTATGACTATCTTGATTCTGTCATAAAATCGTCATGGATGTACATGCATGACAGAAAACGCGACCTACTGTGACAAACACGTACATGCATGACAGTACACGTATTTAATATCTACAGCAAAGTATTTAGTAGCAAAGTAGTATGGAAGTAATGGTAACGGTAGCAAAAGTAACAGTAGCAGTTTTGTAGAAATTGTAATAGTGGCAATGGAAAAGTCATGAAGCAAAAATCAATATGAAACAAACTCATAGGCAATGGATCAACGATGGATAATTATGTTGGATGGCATTCATCATGCAACAGTTATAACCTAGGGTGACATAGAACTAGCTCCAATTCATCAATATAATGTAGGCATGTATTCCGTATATAGTCATACGTGCTTATGGAAAAGAACTATAGATATTAAATCTTTCAGGTGTGGTTGAATTGACAACTCAGCTTCTAATACTCGAGAATATTCTTTGGCTCCCCTTGTGTCGAATCAATAAATTTGGGTTGAATACTATACCCTCGAAAACTGTTGCGATCCCTTATACTTGTGGGTTATCACTTACCAAATTTAATTGTATTTCCTATCACATGACATCTTAAATGTTGCTATGAATTTGGTGATTGACATGAAGAGGCAAATATGTTGCCCGATGTAACAACACAAGAGAACAACTTCAGTTTGATGCCTCTTCAGTAATTCATTAGCATGATTCACTAATCATGATTGTATAGCCAACCTTTTCCCACATGAAGTGTTGCCAACTAACTGACAACCGCACATTTGTTGCATACATCACGACTATATTTGCCGAATTACTTTTATATATTTCAGGTTCTAAGGTCTTTGGGCTCCAACGTAACATCTTTAGAGGAACATGTCTTCCATTATTGGACCCAAAAACTTTTGTTGAGGTTGTTGAGATTGGTAAAGGGAAGCATAATGTAATTGGATTTTGTTCAAGACACATGCAAAACAAACAATGGTCTATCAGTTTCAGCCAACATGACAAAAGGCATCAATTGTTCCATGCTTGCTAGAAAAGATGTAACCAACGCCTTAGCAGGTGATTTCAGGAGAACAAAGCAAAGTTAAATGATCAATTTTGGGGAGCTGTTTAGCCCTATTTTCTTGAAAGAGGGTGGCACTCAGAGCAACCAAAAGACGTCCAACATCCAAGAATTACCTTGTATATCTAGTGCCTCCTAACAGAAATTATCAAGAAGGAAGCTCGCTAAAGGCATTCACTATTTTGATTCTATCACAATGAAGTGGCCAGTGCATTCTGTCTATTCTTAGTAACTACTTACTAGGTTCCACCCTTGCTCCCCAACTTCAAATATGTGTTTTACATGTATTTTCATGAACTCGGCTGCACATAAAAATCTATCATATGAAATTTGGTATTCATGTGTTTTTCACAATATTTTGGTGTATCTAGTAGGATCCGACTCGAGTCATTCCATCATTCCCTTATTGACTACTACATAGTTCCATCTACATAAGGTAGCTCTTTGTCTTAGCTGATAGCATCAACGCAATGATTACAAACATGTCAATCTCCCTTGGGAAACCAATTTTCCTTCCCAGTAAATGCTCTAACCATCATAGATGACTCCAAGCGACGAATCTATGACCAAGTATACTAAAACTAAGATAAGAGACATGAAATGCCAACCTAGGGTTTAATTCGAATGAAAAGAGGTACACCAATTTTATCATGGCTTCAAGCAAACACCCCTCTAACTTCATTTTGAAGATTATGAATTAGGCAAATTTGTGAAATGGTAGGTGATGTCTCTTGGCGAAAAATCATGTCTTCAGAGCAACACGCAAGCTTATTTAGAGATTAACATCGTAGTTTGAATTTCAAAAAAGGATGAACTAGGAAATATGGAGAACATTTGTATGATAGAATGCGAGCGACCCATATCATAAAAGACAACCGAGATCTACTCCAAAATACTCGCTTCGGTGTCGTTCCCATTTCCACTTCCAAATTAAGAGTAGATCGAAATCCTAGGGTTATTCCACCCTCTACTGCTTTCCATCCACATCATCTAACCCAATCTCGCAACGTGGTACAACACAACGGTAAGTAGTACCAGCTGCGTCGGGGACCCGAGTAACTCCCAAATCCGGTGCATGATGCGAAGGATATAGCTAACTGCTTTTGCAAAAAATAATGAGAAAGAATAGTAGTATAACTTGAGATATCTAGTCGAATACGTTCCTTGGTGTAATAACACAAGATATGAGCCAAATTTTAGTTTGATGCCACTTCACCAACTTATTGGCATGATCCACTAATCATGATTGTACAGTCAAGATTTTCCACACACAAAGGGTTGCCAATTAACCAATGTCGGCATATTTGTTTCATACATCATGACTATATGAGCTGAATTAATTTCTCAAATTTCTAGTTTTAGAGTCTTTGGGCTATGAACTAACATCTTTAGAGGAATGTGTCTTCACTCTAAAAACCACCATTCGACAAAAAAGTTATGTTAAGGTTATTGGCATTGGTAAAGGGAAGAATGATTGACTGGATTTGTCCAGGACACATCCAAAATAAACAAAGGTCTATCGGTTTCCCCAAACAAGCCTAAATGCATAAAAATGTTCCATGCTTGCTACAAAAGACATAGTCAACGCCTTAACATGTGATTTTAGGAGAAGTAAGGTGAAGTTATCATTTTGGGAAGTTGTTTGGCCTTGTTTGCTTGAAAGATAGTGGCGCTCAGAGCAACCAAAAGATGCCTGCACAACCAAGAATTTCCTTGTATATCTAGTGCCTACAATAAGAAAATGTCAAGATGGAAGCTCACTGCTGAAGGCACTCAATATTTCGACTCTATGACTAATGATGAAGTGGTCAGTGCAATCCATCTATCCATAATAATAGTGTATGACGCCCCAACCCTCATCTGCCAACTTCAGGTATGTGTTTTACACATATTTTCAGGACCCATTGGCACATAAAACAACATAAGATTAAAGTTAGCATTCATCTGTATAACACATTGTTTTTTAGTATCTCGTAGGCTCTGACTCACGTCATTCCATCATTTCTTCATTAACCACTACATTGTTTGTTCTACATCAAGTTCATCTTTGTCTTAGTTGATAACATCATGCTATAACTTACAAATATGTCTATCCCCCTCGGACCAACAATTTTCCTTCCCTGGAAGATGGCTAAACCATCATAGATAACTCCAAGCGATGAATCTGTCACCAAGTATACTAAAACTTTGATAAGATAGATGAAATGCCAACCCAGGGATTAATTCCAATAAAATTTGGTACACATGTTTTATCATTTCTTCTAGCAAAACCCCCTCTCACTTCATTGCAAGAATGTGAATCACACAAATATGGGAAAATGATAGGTGATGTCTCTTGGACAAAAATCATATCTTTTGAGCATCACCACAGGTTTTTTTATTCATCACTATAGGCTGAATTTAAAATAAAAGATGAACTCGCAAATATGGAGAACATTTGGATGACAAAATAGGATGCGGCCCATATCATACGAGACAATTGAAATCTACTCAGAAATACTCGCTCCATTGTCGTTTCCATTTCCACCTTCCAAATTAAAACTAGATAGAGATCCTAGGGTTATTCCACCATCCGCCTCATTCCATCCCTGTCGTCTGGCCTGATGCGGCTTGAACTACGTCGGTATTTCCCCAAAGAGGAAGGGACGATGCAACACATCTACAATAGGTATTTCCCTTAGTGATGAGACCAAGGTTATCGAACCAATAGGAGAACCATGCAACACTATGTAAACGGTACCTACACACAAAGAACAAATACTTGCAACTCGACGTAAAAGAGGGCTTGTCAATCCATCCCGGGTAAAAAGATAGATAAAATTGTAGTAGATTGGATAAACAGATCTTGCGGGAACGCGAGATAAAATAAATAAATAAAAATTTCAACAAGGTATTTTTGGGGTTTTGGATTAATAGATCTGAAAATCAAAGCGAATACAAATAGATCTCGAAGGCAAATATGATAAAGAAGAGACCCGGGGGCGTAGATTTCGCTAATGGCTTCTCTCGAGAAAAATAGCATACAGTGGGTAAAAAAATTACTTTCGGGCAATTGATAGAGCTTCAAATAATCATGACGATATCTAGGAAATGATCATTATATAGGCATCACATCCAAGATTAGTAGACCGAGTCCTGCCTGGATCTACTACTATTACTCCACACATCGACTTTTATCCAGCATGCATCTAGTGTATTAAGTTCATGAAAAAATGGAGTAATGCGATAAGAATGATGACATGATGTAGACAAGATCCATTCATGTAGGAATAGACCCCATCTTGTTATCCTTAATAGCAACAATACATACGTGTCATTTCCCCTTCTGCCACTGGGATTGAGCACCGTAAGATCGAACCCATCACAAAGCACCTCTTCCCATGGCAAGAAAAATCGATCTAAACCAAAGATTCGAAGAAGAAATATGAGGCTATAAGTAATCATGCATATAAGCGATCAAAACTCAAATAACTTTCATGGATAAAATAGATCTGATCATAAACTCAAAGTTCATCTGTCGGTGTACTAAAGTAGGGGTACCCTTAGTACCCCGAACTTGTGCACGGGCAGTCGCAGCATCCCGCGGCAAGGCTTGCGGGGCGACCGCCAAGATCCTCTGTGGTCCCCTTGAAAACCATTCAAGAACAAAGTACTCAAGACAAGACCTCGGCAAGAGGAGCTTGCCGGGAAGGCTATCAGAAGCGTCCCAAGGCCCCAGCAAGAGGCGCTTGCCGGGAAGGCCAACCAAGGCGTACCAAGGAAACTTGCCGCGGCACCCCACGCACCCCGGCAAGGCCCGGTGAGCGACAAGCTCCCGGACCTACACGACAAGGCAACGACCGCTTCAAAGAGCTTGCCGCGGGAAGCCCCCACTTCGTGCCCGCGCTCCAGCACATCCACCCACGCGTCGCACTGGGGCCCTCCCAAGCACACGTGGCGGAAGGCTGCGCAGCTGAAGTGCGAGGTGGCAAGCAGGCGCTGGCAAGACAACCACCGTGGCTAACTGTGGCTTCTCTAGCAAGCCCCTTTCGGCACTATTTAGGCGACACAGATGGGCATTTAATGCTCTTGTCCCCTGCCGTCAGGGTTAGGTATGATAACACTGTAGCAGCTAGCTGTGCCTACTACAGCACCTAGCTGTGCCTACCACCACTCTTCCACTTTTTCCCTCCGTTGCCCTATGTCGGTAACCCCTTGAGCATATAAAAGGAGGCCCGGGGCAACTGAGACGGGGGTTAGACACTTCGAACACTCTCGCTCGGGGTTCAGCAATTCCACACACTCACGCTCGATCTCGCTCCCGAGCTAGAAAGCAATACAATCCACAAAGCAGGAGTAGGGTTTTACGCATCCGTGCGGCCCGAACCTGGGTAAATCGCCCGTGTGCTTCGCCTTGATCTGCTCTTTGTGCGACCTCCGCCCCCCACCGAACCAAAAAGGGACCCCGGTTCCATAGGTGCCCGTGGATCAGCAGCCCCGGCATCTCTGGCGCGCCAGGTAGGGGGTGTCAAAGTTGTGTGAAGAAGATCTGGCGTTCTTGCGAGCTAGATCTTTTTCATCTTCATCAACATCAGATCCGGCGTCCTTGCGGGCTAGATCTTCATCATCTTGGGACAGATAAGTTCTCAAAGCCTGAGCAACCAGATCTCTAATTTTTGAGTTATCTCCCCTGGACGGCCGCACTTTGTGTGGAAAACCTGTGCGCGGAGCAGCCAACTCGTAGCTGGCTGCGCCCTTGCGTTGTTTCGAGCTCGCTCAACAACATTAGGTGAGCTATGGCTAGTTGCTACACTAGCCGCGCCCTTGCATTGTTTTGAGCCTGCTCAACAGCGTAAGTTAGCTGCGGCTAGTTGCTTAACTAGCCGCGCCCTTACTTTGCTTCGAGCCCCGCTCAGCAACTTAAGTGAGCTGCAGCTAGCTGCGACGAGGTTTCTTGCCGGTAGCGGCACCGCCAGCAGCCTGCTGATGTTCCGCACTCAGCGCTCGCGGCCCTGGTGCCTGCGCCGGCAAGTTCCCTAAAAGCGTGGGGTAAAAACATACAAAGTTGACGCCGAAATGGGAAGGCCCTTACCGGGTGAAACGAGTCACAGGGCCCGGCGCTGTCCGCCTTGCGACCGAAGATGGCATCCCAGTGAGTAACTCCTGGAACATCAAGCATCTTCGTAAGTTTTACCCGTAAGGCGGGGTTGTCGGACCCTGTCCGGCAACCACCCCTTTGTACAAAGTCTTGCCGCAGTTGCATGTGATCCTTTGTACAAAGCCAGGCGCAGGTCCCGTGCACAGCAGAGCTCGCGTGCTCCGCACATTTTGTCAATTTTATGCTTTCTATTTTCTGGCATATGTGATCTGACATTTGTGCAGCACCTACTCCACGGTAAGCGATAACGAGCCGTAAGGCTCTATATCTTTATTTTCTCTTCTTTCTTTTCTTCTAAGGAAAGAAAGGTTCCCCCGCCCACAAGTTTGCCGGGGAGGAAAAGAGAAGATGAGGGTATGGGCCAGACGCCGTTTAAGGAGATTTCGCCTTGCCGGGAAGCAAACGATAGAAAAGCTAAGTTGCCAAAGTTTGAGCAATCGAATTTTTTAATTTTTAAGTTATCTCCCTTGAACGACTGCACTTTGTATGGGAAACCTGTGCGCGGAGGAGCCAACTCGTAGCTGGCTGCGCCCTTGTATTGTTTCGAGCTCGCTCAACAACATTAGGTGAGCTGCGGCTAGTTGCTACACTAGTCGCGCCCTTGCATTGTTTTGAGCCTGCTCAACAACGTAAGTTAGCTATGGCTAGTTGCTTAACTAGCGACGCCCTTACTATGCTTCGAGCCCTGCTCAACAACTTAAGTGAGCTGCAGCTGGCTGCGACAAGGTTTCTTGCCGGTAGCGGCACCGCCAGTTCCGCGCCCAGCACTCGCGGTTCGGATGCCTGCACCGGCAAGTTCCCTAAAAGGGAGGAGTCAAGTAAAGGGAATAACATTGCAATGGCCACCCAGAAGAAAGTTATATTACAAAATAGCTTGTCGCAGCTCTAATAAATGTTTTCTAAGACATAGCTAGCAGCGACAAGGAAAGAAGGAAGTCGGCGCCCTAGTCGACGCGGTCGCCCTCGACCCTCTTGATCCCGCTCACCTTGTCCACAATGGGTGCGACAAGGGCCTTGAGCTCTTCCTGATCGATATCAGGCGGCAAGGATCTGAGGACGTTGTGGAGGCGGAGGCCTGGATTGCGGAAGGCCAGGCGTGCGCGGGGGAAACGGAGAGATATACGGAGTGACCCAGGCCGCGCGCGCCCGTGCACTGTTTTGGGCCTGGCCCAACAGCGCTCGGCACCGTGTCTGGCCCAGGCCCGGGGGCTCCTGTCGGTGTACTAAAGTAGGGGTACCCTTAGTACCCTGAACTTGTGCACGGGCAGTCGCAGCATCCCGCGGCAAGGCTTGCCGGGCGACCGCCAAGATCCTCCATTGTCCCCTTGAAAACCATTCAAGAACAAAGTACTCAAGACAAGAACCCGGCAAGGGGAGCTTGCCGGGAAGGCTATCAGAAGCGTTCCAAGGCCCCGGCAAGAGGCGCTTGCCGGGAAGGCCAACCAAGGCGTACCAAGGAAACTTGCCGCGGCACCCCACGCGCCCGGCAAGGCCCGGTGAGCGACAAGCTCCCAGACCTACACGACAAGGCGACGACCGCAGCAAAGAGCTTGCCGCGGGAAGCCCCCACTTTGTGCCCACGCTCCAGCACATCCACCCACGCGTCGCTCTGGGGCCCTCCCAAGCACACGTGGCAGAAGGCTGCACAGCTGAAGTGCGAGGTGGCAAGCAGGCGCTGGCAAGACAACCACCGTGGCTAACGGTGGCTTCTCTAGCAAGCCCCTTTCGGCACTGTTTAGGCGACATAGACGAGCATTTAATGCTCTTGTCCCCTGCCGTCAGGGTTAGGTATGATAACACTGTAGCAGCTAGCTGTGCCTACTACAGCACCTAGCTGTGCCTACCACCACTCTTCCACTTTTGCCCTCCGTTGCCCTATGTCGGTAACCCCTTGAGCATATGAAAGGAGGCCCGGGGCAACTGAGACGGGGGTTAGGCACTTCGAACACTCTCGCTCGGGGTTCAGCAATTCCACACACTCACGCTCGATCTCGCTCCCGAGCTAGAAAGCAATACAATCCACAAAGCAGGAGTAGGGTTTTACGCATCCGTGCGGCCCGAACCTGGGTAAATCGCCCGTGTGCTTCGCCTCGATCTACTCTTTGCGCGACCTCCGCCCCCCGCCGAACCAAAAAGGGACCCCGGTCCCATAGGTGCCCGTGGATCAGCAGCCCCGGCATCATCGAATACCAACAAATACACCGCAAAAAGAGTTACACCAAATAGATCTCCAAGAGACCATTGTATTGAGAATCAAAAGAGAGAGAGGAAGCCATCTAGCTACTAACTACAGACATGTAAGTCTACAATGAACTACTCATGCATCATCGGAGAGGCACCAATGAGGATGATGAACCCCTCAGTGATGGTGTCTAGATTGGATCTGTGGTTTATGGAACTTGCGGCGGCTGGAATTGTGTTTCGTCAACTCCCCTAGGATTTTTGGAATATTGGGGTATTTATATAGCAAAGAGGCAGTGCGGGAGGCCACCGAGGTGGGCACAACCCATCAGGGCACGCCTGGGCCCCCAGGCGTGCCCAGGAGGGTTGTGCCCCCCTCGGGGCACCCCTCTGGTACTTCTTTGGCCCATCCTGTGTCTTCTGCCCCAGAAAAATTCTCCAAAAAGTTTCGCTGCATTGGACTCCGTTTGGTATTGATTTTATGCGAAGTAAAAAACAAGCAAAAAACAACAACTGGCATTGGGCACTATGTCAATAGGTTAGTCCCAAAAATGATATAAAGTTGCTATAAAATGGTTGTAAAACATCCAAGAATGATAATATAACAACATGGAACAATCCAAAATTATAAATACATTGGAGACGTATCATGGCCCAATCTTGCATCTTGCACAACACAACGGTAAGTCAGACCAGCCACGTTGGGGACCTGAGCATCTCGCAAAGCCGGTGCATGACCTGGCAGAGATACCTAACTGTTTTCGAAAATATAATGAAGTGGACGCGGTTGTATGCGAATAATTATGGAATTTATCCAGAACATTCTACATGATTGTACTAAGGAATAAACACTTGTTTAAAACATTGTTACATCCCTTTCATGATATTAAGATAAAAAAATCTATAACAAACATAGGTGAAATGCTTGTAATAGTCATGTGAGAAAACTTCTCCATGACAAACCAACATGTCTCTACGCGGTTCATTATTCGATATACATGAGTTATTCTCCTTTGTAACTATACATGGACTTTTTTACCATGCAATAGCTATGAATTTTCAATACACTAGTATACACTAGTCTAACTTGAGTTGCTTACTTATTTTGATAATATTTCCTATCATATGACATCTTAAATGTTTCTATGAATTTGGTGATTGAGATATCAAGGCAAATATATTCCCTCATGTAATAACACAAGAGAACTGTCAAAATTAGTTTGATACTTCTTCACCAATTTATTAGCATGATTTTCACAAATCATGATTTTTACAGCGAACCTTTTCCACACACCGGGTGTTGCTAATTAACCAACGTTCGCATATTTGTTTGATACATCAAGGCTATATGAGCTTAATTACTTTTGCATCTTACAATTTTAAGATCTTTGGTCTTGGAACTAACATCTTTACAAGAATGTCTCTTCATTGTGAAATCCACCATTCGACTAAAAACTTCTATTGAGCTTGTCGTAATTGGTAAAGGGAAGCATAATATGATTGGATTTGTACATGACACATCCAAAACAAACAAAGGTCTAATGGTTTCCGCTACTTCTTGAGATTGAGTTAGTTTTTCCTGGAAGAGAAAAGGGTGATGGAGCAAAGTAGAGATAAGTGTTTCCCTTAGTTAAGAACCAAGCACTAGTACCATGAGGTGCTATACAAACGGTTTAACCCCTTTCCGTGATGGCATTTGGAACCGTTTCCATGTGAGTGTGGGCGATAGGGGGGTCCTTCTCACATGACCCAGAAACCGTCGGGGATTGGCGAGCGGCTACTGACGATCTCCATAGAATAAACGCACGAGAAGCCGCCCCAGTCCCACATGTTACATCTCTACGTTACATTTCTGATCAAAGAGACATCCCAAATGATTACGCGCTATAGTCGTGTGAAAAATGTGGACATCAACATTTAATCGGCCGATATGTTTGTGATAGGTACGTTATCGCACACGGTTCAAGAACCTAAAATGTGTGCGGTGCCTCTACTAATGCCAACGTGTCCATTTTCATAACTATGTGCGGTTGGTATTCCTATCACACACGCACACTGGTTTGAAACGTTTGCTATATTACCATGAATTGCACATGCATATGAGACAAAACCGTGCGTGCGTACGTCGGGCATCGCAAAAGCTTCATGTCAAAGAACTGTCTGTTCTCTTTTCTTCATCGCACACGCTATTTTCTTTCTAACCATGTACTCATTATTTTATTCGCTCCTGCATATTTTTATTTTTGCCTGTAATTTATTATTCAAATTGGAAATTTTGAAATATGAAATGTGCAATTCAAATTCTCAGCACAATGGTTCAACAACGAATCCATAAATAAAATTGTCAGTACAATATGTTTAATAATTACAGGATTAGACACCAATTAACTATGATGAACCACAATATTTATAGGTAGTAAAGGTGAAGAGACAAGTGTAAATCATTTTGACTACCGATGGTGTTGAAAAAGCGGAATGCCCATAATGTGCCTTCCTGCATGCCATAGGCACGAACGAGTTCTGTCCAACCCCTTGTGACGATTTCCCGCCCATCCTTCACCGCCTCCAGGAAGACTTCTAGAGCATTATCATGGTAGCATGAAATATATATACTTTAACCTTAGTTGCCTCCACTTCGATCATGTAGTTTGCAAGGTAATCATCAGTAAATAGCTTCGGAAAGCACTGAAAAGAGAAAAAATATCAGATACTGAAGTCTAATAGAGTAACTTGTTGTGGGCAGGGGGAAAAGGCAACACATTACTTACCATCCTAAAGTTCACAGCTGTCTTGGAAAAAGTATAAATAAAGAGCTTTATTCACATCACCCATTTATTTCGCCTAACAATCTTTCTTAGTTTCCTCACTTGACGCTTATTAATGAATATCTCGTTGCCCCATACACAAAAGGGATCGAACCATGGATCAATACCGCTCCTATATGTACCTACAAGCAACCCGTAAATGTTAGAAGCTAAACGGACATTGCACAAATGATGTAAAATACAACTACCTACATTCCTAAGTAAAAGTATTTTTAGAGATTTCAATATGAACTACATACGAATGTATATAGAATTATAGATGTAGTTTAGTTCAGAATCTAGATTCGCCTATTTTGCTCCTTATGTAGTCTATATTGGAATCTCTAAAAATACTTATACTTAGGCATAGATGGTGTATAAGACATGGGAGAAACCTAACCTCGACGGCAAATAATAGCATCGCCCATTGTAGCCCTTCGTATGTAAATGGAAAGCCAATGTTAACTACAACAGGGTTAACATCCACCAAAAATAGCAAATGGTAATAAAACGGCAGCATTTGTAGTGATATCTTCATTGCGAAAGAGTAGCACGGTAGCAAAGGGACGGATTAAAAAATCGATACCACTATTAATTGCAATAGGCTTAACAGCATCCTAATTCATGCTTTATAAGTTTGTAGCCATTGAAATACAACTATTTAAAAATGGATACAACTTTTAATTGTAACAGGCTTAATGTCCATAGAAACCGGTACTGATAAAAATGCAATTGGCGGAGTTAAACATCACAAGGCAGGTGCTGCCAGAGAAGATAATGGCCCAATTGTCTATAAAAAGGTAGGGCAATAGCTAAAACGTGTTAGGCATGTTTACTACAACATGCTTAATACATTGGCCGTACAAAACATCGCCATTAATTGCAACTGGTATTGGTAAGATTGAACTGGTGAGTACATACTTGGTAAGTCCCGAGAGGTAGTTGCTGGGGCACTTCATCTTGGCTAGAGCCTGCCCGAAGTCAGTGGCGGCAGAGGCGAGCTGGCCTCCGGGTCGAAGCGTGGATCAGTGCCAGTGACATGTGTACTTACAGGCAACCAGTAGATGGTAGAAGTTAAAATGTAATTGCACAAATGATGTGAAATACTGTAAGACATGGGATGCAGCTAACCTCGATGGCAAACAACAACATCGACCATTATGACCTTGAAGTACATGAACAGGCATGTTAAGTACAACATGGTTAACATCCACCAAAAATAGCAAATGGGTAGCATCTCTAGTATCTTCATTGCGGAGAGTAGCATGGTAGCAAAGGGACGGATTAAAAAATGGATACAACTATTAATTGCAACAGGCTTAAAAACATCCTATGTCATGTTTTGTAAGTTTGTAGCCATTGAAATACAACTGTTTAAAAATGGATTCAACTGTTAACTGCAACAGGCTTAATAGCCATTGAAATCGGTACTGATAAAAATGCAATTGGCAGAGTTAAACATCACAAGGCAGGTGCTGCTGCTACCTATTGAGCACTGTGTTGATTTTCCCTTGAAGAGGAAAGGGTGATGCAGCAAAGTAGCGTAAGTATTTCCCTCAGTTTTTGAGAACCAAGGTATCAATCCAGTAGGAGACTACACGCAAGTCCCTCGTACCTACACAAACAAATACGAACCTCGCAACCAACACGATAAGGGGGTTGTCAATCCCTTCACGATCACTTACGAGAGTGAGATCTGATAGAGATAATAATAATAAGATAAATATTTTTGGTATTTTTATGATATATGTTGAAAGTAAAGATTGCAAAATAAAATAGATGGGAAACTTATATGATAAAAGATAGACCCGGGGGCCATAGGTTTCACTAGAGGCTTCTCTCAAGATAGCATAAGTATTACGGTGGGTGAACAAATTACTGTCGAGCAATTGATAGAAAAGTGCATAATTATGAGAATATCTAGGCATGATCATGTATATAGGCATCACGTCCGCGACAAGTAGACCGAAACGATTATGCATCTACTGCTATTACTCCACACATCGATCGCTATTTAGCATGCATCTAGAGTATTACGTTCATAAGAACAGAGTAATGCATTAGGCAAGATGAAATGATGTAGAGGGATAAACTCAAACAATATGATATAAACCCCATATTATTATCCTCGATGGCAACAATACAATACATGCCTTGTTGCCCCTGCTATCACTGGGAAAGGACACCGCAAGATTGAACCCAAGGCTAAGCACTTCTCCCATTGCAAGAAAGATCAATCTAGTAGGCCAAACCAAACTGATAATTCAAAGAGACTTGCGAAGATAATCAATCATACATAAAAAATTTCAGAGGAGAATCAAATATTGTTCACAGATAAACTTGATCATAAACCCACAATTCATCGGATCTCGACAAACACACCGCAAAAAGAGTTACATTGAATAGATCTCCAGGAAGATTGAGGAGAACATTGTATTGAGATCCAAAGAGAGAGACCATCTAGCTAATAACTATGGACCCAAAGGTCTATGGTAAACTACTCACACATCATCAGAGAGGCTATGGTGTTGATGTATAAGCCCTCCGTGATCGATTCCCCCTCCGTCAGAGCTCCGGAAAAGGCCCCAAGATGGGATCTTTTGGGTACAGAAGGTTGCGGCGGTGGAAATAGGGTTTCGTAGTGCTCCCAGATGTTTTCGGGGTATATGAATGTATATAGGAGGAAGAAGTAAGTTGATGGAGCTACGGGGGGGGGGGGCCTTGAGGGTGGGGGCGTGCCTAGGGGGGCAGGCACGCCTCCCTGCCTCATGGCCACCTCGTTTCTCTCTTGATGTCTACTCCAAGTCCCCTGGATCATGTTTGTTCCAAAAATAACTCTCCCTAAGGTTTCATTCCGTTTGGATTCCGTTTGATATTCCTTTTCTGCGAAACACTAAAATAGGAAAAAAACAGCAATTTGCTCTAGGTCTTGGGTTAGTAGGTTAGTCCCAAAAAATAATATAAAAGTGTATAATAAAGCCCATTATTCATCCAAAACAGATAATATAATAGCATGGAACAATAAAATATTATAGATACGTTGGAGACATATCAAGCATCCCCAAGCTTAATTCCTGCTCGTCCTCCGGTATGTAAATGATAAAAACAGAATTTTTGATGTGGAATGCTACCTAGCATAATTCTCAATGTAATTTTCTTTCTTGTGGCATGAATTTTCATATCCGAAAGATTCAAGACAAAAGTTCAATATTGACATAAAAATAATAATACTTCAAGCATACTAACTAAGCAATCATGTCTTCTCAAAATAACATGGCAAAAGAAAGTTCATCCCTACAAAATCATATAGTTTGGTTATGCTCCATTTTCGTCACACAAGAATGCTCCCATAATGCACAACCCCGATGACAAGCCAAGCAATTGTTTCATACTTTAGTAGTATCAAACTTTTTTCAACATTCACGCAATACATGAGCATGAGCCATGGATATAGCACTATGGGTGGAAGAGAATATAATGATGGGGGTCATGTGGAGAAGAGAAAAAAGGAGAAAGTCTCACATCGACGCGGCATCAACAAAAGAAAAAAGGAGAAAGTCTCACATCGGAGATGCCCATCAATTGATGTCAATGCAAGGAGTAGGGATTGCCATGCAACGGATTCATTAGAGCTATAAATGTATGAAAGCTCAACAAAAGAAACTAAGTGGGTGTGCATCCAACTTGCTTGCTCACGAAGACCTAGGGTATTTGAGGAAGCCCATTATTGGAATATAGAAGCCAAGTTCTATAATGAAAAATTCCCACTAGTATATGAAAGTGACAAAACAAGAGACTCTCTATCATAAAGATCATGGTGCTACTTTGAAGCACAAGTGTGGAAAAAAGGATAGTAGGATTGTCCCTTTTCTTTTTTTTTCCTTTTTTTCTTTTTCTTTTTTGGGCATTTCTCCTTTTTTATTTGGGACAATGCTCTATTAATGATGATCATCACACTTCTATTTATTTACAATTCAATGATTACAACTCGATACTAGAACACAATATGACTCTATATGAATGCCTCCGACGGTGTACTAGGAAGGGCAATGAATCAAGAGTGACATGTATGATAAATTATGCATGGTGGCTTTGCCACAAATACGATGTCAACTACATGATCATGCAAGGCAATATTACAATGATGAAGTGTGTCATAAATGAAATGGTGGAAAGTTGCATGGCAATATATCTCGGAATGGCTATGGAAATGTCATAATAGTTACGTATGGTGGCTGTTTTGAAGAAGATATAAGGAGGTTTATGTGTGACAGAGCGTATCATATCACGGGGTTTGGATGCACCGGCGAAGTTTGCACCAACTCCCAAGGTGAGAAAGGGCAATGCACGGTACCGAAGAGGCTAGCAATGATGGAATGGTGAGAGTGCATATAATCCATGGACTCAACATTAGTCATAAAGAACTCACATACTTATTGCAAAAATCTACAAGTCATCAAAAACCAAGCATTACGCGCATGCTCCTAGGGGGATAGATTGGTAGGAAAAGACCATCGCTCATCCCCGACCGCCACTCATAAGGAAGACAATCAAATAACACCTCATGTTTCAAATTTGTTACACAACGGTTACCATACGTGCATGCTACGGGACTTGCAATCTTCAACACAAGTATTTCTCAAATTCACAACTACTCAACTAGAACACTCTAATATCACCATCCTCATATCTCAAAACAATTATCAAGTATCAAACTTCTCATAGTATTCAATGCACTTTCTATGATAGTTTTTATTATACCCATCTTGGATGCTTATCATATTAGGATCAATTTTATAACCAAAGCAAATTACCATGCTGTTCTAAAGGACTCTCAAATTGATATAAGTGAAGCATGAGAGATCAATAATTTCTATAAAATAATACCACCACCATGCTCTAAAAGATATAAGTGAAGCACTAGAGCAAAATTATCTAGCTCAAAAGATATAAGTGAAGCACATAGAGTATTCTAATAAATTCCAATTCATGTGTGTCTCTCCCAAAAAGGTGTTTACAACAAGGATGATTATGGTAAACTAAAAAGCAAAGACTCAAATCATGCAAGACGCTCCAAGCAAAACACATATCACGTGATGAATAAAAATATAGCCTCAAGTAAAGTTACCGATGGAAGAAGATGAAAGAGGGGATGCCTTCCAGGGCATACCCAAGATTAGGCTTTTGGTTCTCCTTGAATTTTACCTTGGGGTGCCTTGGTAATCCCCAAGATTAGGCTCTTGCCACTCCTTGTTCCATAATCCATCAAATCTTTACCCAAAACTTGAAAACTTCAGAACACAAAACTCAACAGAAAATCTCATGAGCTCCATTAGTATAAGAAAACAAACCACCACTTAAGATACTGTAATGAACTCATTCTTTATTTATATTGGTATTAAACCTACTGTATTCCAACTTCTCTATGGTTCATACACTCCGATACTAGCCATAGATTCATCAGAATAAGCAAACAACACACGAAAAACGAAATCTGTAAAAAATAGAACAGTCTGTAGTAATCTATAGGTTTCGAATACTTCTGTAACCCCAAGAAATCTGAAATAAATTGGTGGATGTGAGGAATTTGTCTATTAATCATCTGCAAAAAGAATCAACCTAATCGCACTCTCCAGTCAAAAATTTTCTGTTTTTTACAGCAAGATCGCTAAAACTCCCCGCATGTCTTCCCAAAGGTTCTACTTGGCACAAACACTAATAAAAAGCATAAAACCACATCTAAACAGAGGATAGATGAATTATTTATTAACCAAAAAGCAAGAAATAAAAATAAAAATTTTATTTCCTACCAACAAGCGCTATCATTTAATGCCCCTAGCTAGGCATAAAAACAATAATAGATCTAGGTATTATCATCTTTGTGTGCAATCCATAAGTGGCTCTCATAATAGATTCATAAGATAATTTAATTTTATTTCTAGGAAAATGTTCCATGCCTTTCCTTAACGGAAATTGGAATCTAATATTCCCTTCTTTTATATCAATAATTTCACAAATAGTTTTAAGGAAAGGTCTACCAAGAATAATGGTACATGTAGGATTGCAATCAATATCAAGAACAATGAAATCTATGGGCACATAATTCCTATTTGCAACAATAAGAACATCATTAATCCTTCCCATAGGTTTCTTAATAGTGGAATCCGCGAGATGCAAATTTAAAGAACAATCATCAAATTCACGGAAACGTAACACATCACACAATGTTTTTGGAATCGTGGAAACGCTAGCACCCAAATCACATAAAGCATAGCATTCATGATCATTAATTTTAATTTTAATAGTAGGTTCCCACTCATCATGAAGTTTTCTAGGGATAGAGACTTCTAATTCAAGCTTTTCTTCATAAGACTGCATTAAAGCATCAACGATATGTTTGGTAAAAGCTTTATTTTGACTATAAGCATGCGGAGAATTTAGCACGGATTGCAACAAGGAAATACAATCTATCAAAGAGAAATTATCATAATTAAATTCCTTGAAATCCAAAATAGTGGGTTCATTGCTATGTAATGTTTTGACCTCTCCAATCCCACTTTTACCAATTTTTTGCATCAAGATCTAAAAACTCTGAATCATTGGGACGCCTTTTAACTAAAGTTGACTCATCTCCAGTCCCATCATTATCAAGATTCATATTGCAAAACAAAGATTTAATAGGAGACACATCAATCACTTTTAGATCTTCATCCTTATTATCATCAAATTCTTCTGGTTTGGCGGCCATCTTATTAACTAAGGTGGCCTGCTTATCCGAAATTTGGGCTATTAAGTTTTCAAGATGAGAGAACTAAGATTTCAGACCATAAAATTCTTTAGACATATCATCGACCTCTTTATTCATGTACCCCATAAATATTTTTTGTTATTTAAGCTCATTTCTGAAGAAATTATTATGCTCAAACTGCAAGGACATAAAACTTCTAATGTTGTTTTCAATTTCTTCCAACCTTCTAAGGTGAGGATCAACACCTTTTGGTAAATCCATCGCGGCAAACAATCCAACACACAAGCAAGCAAGAGGCGAACGGAAAAAGAGGCGAGCGGAAAAAGAGGGCGAATAAAATGGCAAGGGTGAAGTGGGTGTCGGTGTCAAAACCGGCGGATCTCGGGTAGGGGGTCCCGAACTGTGCGTCCAAGGCTGATGGTAACAGTAGGCGGGGGAAACAATGTTTACCCAGGTTCGGGCCCTCTCCTTGGAGGTAATACCATACTTCCTGATTGATTGATCTTGATGATATGAGTATTACAAGAGTTGATCTACCACGAGATCGTAGAGGCTGAACCCTAGAAGCTAGCCTATGATTATGATTGTTGTTGTCCTATGGACTAAACCCTCCGGTTTATATAGACACCGGAGGGGTCTAGGGTTACACAAAGTCATTTACAAGGGAGGAGATCTACATATCTGAATTGCCAAGCTTGCCTTCCACGCAAAGGAGAGTCCCACCCGGACACGGCATGAAGTCTTCAATCTTGTATCTTCATAGTCCAACAGTCCGGCCAAAGTATATAGTCCGGTTGTCCGAGGACCCCCTAATCTAGGACTCCCTCAGTAGCCCCTGAACCAGGCTTCAATGACGATGAGTCCGACGCGCAGATTGTCTTCGGCATTGCAAGGTGGGTTCTTATCCAAATCCCGAGTACCTGTCGTAACGAGTAGTGTCCGGCTTCCCATGAATGTTGCACTCCTCGGCTTCTGTGCTTTAATAATGGCTACTTCCACGTGTCGAGCGAATGCGAGAAGTCAGGGCATTTTTACAATTGCCACCCTAACCATGGAAGTAAATCGTCTATTTAAAGAGCCGGGGATCCTCAGATCCAGATCACACCATCCTCCCATAGCGAGTATCCACCGGAGCGCACCCGGAAAAGTCCATCCCATCATGGCCGGCCATCGCAGCTCCTCCTCTCGCTCCCGTAGCACTAAGCCAGGCAATTGGGAGAAGTGTTCTGTCCCCCATAGCCAATTAGTAGAGTTGCAGACCCATGGGTTTATCCCTCCTGCGTATATGGTCCCCGTCTGAGCCATACTAGCCACTTATAATGGAGGGGAGCAAGCGGAGAGCTTTCCCAACACATCCAGGGGGAGCGGGTATGCCTTGTCCCTTACTTATTGAGGGGACTCGGATTCCCAATCCATCCGTTCCTCCGCGGGCTCCTGGAGTTCTATGGCCTCCAACTGCATAACTTTACTCCCGCCTCCATATTACACATCGCCGGCTACATCGCCTTTTCCGAGCTGTTCTGGGCTGCGAAGCTCATTTCGAGCTATGGAAGAGGCTGTTCTGCCTCGTACCCCGTACACAAGAGGGGTCAATATATCAAGTGGGCGGAGCCGAAATATGGCGCATCGCCGGGACTGGATACCTGTCCGGTACTCCGAAGAAGACATCCGAAGACTGGCCTTCGGAGTGATTTTATATGGAGGACGTCCCCCTTCCGGACCCTATTCGGATGGGCCTTCCCGAGTTTAATAATGCCCCTTTGAAGAAACGCCACAGTTGGCGCCCTCGGAGCCCCCAGGAGGAAGATAACTGAGATGTCCTTTACCTAATGGGCAGGATGAAAACGCTGGCCAAATCAGGACTGACAATAGTCAAGGTTATGTCAATATGTATAATGTGGGGGGTGTAGCCACTTCAGTATCGGGGGAAACCCATGTGGCACTTCAATGGAGAAGATGATGCCACATGCTGCGGTCGTAAAGGTCCGGACTCCGCCACTGCTCTAGCGAAAATACTATCCGATTTGTACAAAGGAGAGGAAGAGGAGTTCATCCGCATTAAGCCATAGGATGGATTCTCCATGTACAACCCCCCAAACTGGGTGAGCTCCTTTTACTCCAGACCTTCCCGCATTCTTCATCATAAATATTTACCTTGATATTTTATAGCAGGAAGTGTGAAAAGCTGTGAGGGAGGTCCACAGCCCGTTTCTACGGCCAGAGGACCCTGACCGGGCCCTCGACCCCGGACTCGAAGAAGATCCGAACATATTTGTGGAGCTCGTCGACAGGATGTTCTATCAGTTAAGCTGCGACGGTCCCTTGGTGGCCATCATAGCCGATTATCCTGGCCTGCTCCCTGCATCGCATGTAAGTAAAACCGGAGTCCCAAATTCCGAGAAGGATCCCTTTTTTGCACTTCACCCACCGCACACGTATTGCGTCTTACAGGGAAGGCCCTCGGGGCGCCATGCCGAACCTGCGGTGACTCATCAACAAGGGGCACTAAAGCCGGGTAGGCTTAAAAGGAAGGCGGTCAGGACTGAGGGGCCCTCGCAGAGGTATGAAAAAAACCCTGCTCCGTGGTTGTCGTCTTTAAAATATAATAACGTCCATGGTTCCTGGTAGAAAAAACGCTCGCCGGACCGTGTCCGGAGAGCCTGCCGGCCTTGCCTCCACCAGCCGGACCCCAGAGCCGGACTTAGGGGCAGATGCTAACGTGGGGACAACACCGGATGTTCCTCCTACAGAGGATGCGGATAGGCTGTCCACTACGAATTCCGAAGTGGAGAGTGCCATGTATCACAGGCGTCGCCGGGCCATACTCCGCGACCCTGGTGAGGGAGTCCTAGATTAGGGGGTCTCCGGATAGCCGAACTATATCCTTTGGTCGGATTGTTGGACTATGAAGATACAAGATTGAAGACTTCGTCTTGTGTCCGGATAGGACTCTACTTGGCGTGGAAGGAAAGCTAGGCAATACGGATATGTATATCTCCTCCTTTGTAACCGACCTTGTGGAACACTAGCCCCTCCCGGTGTCTATATAAACCAGAGGCTTTTAGTCCGTAGGACAACATACAATCATACCATAGGCTAGCTTCTAGGGTTTAGCCTCTCCGATCTCGTGGTAGATCAACTCTTGTAATACTCATATCATCAAGAATAAATCAAGCAGGACGTAGGGTTTTACCTCCATCAAGAGGGCCCAAACCTGGGTAAAACATCGTGTCCCCTACCTCATGTTACCATCCGCCTTAGATGCATAGTTCAGGACCCCCTACCCGAGATCCACCGGTTTTGACACCGACATTGGTGCTTTCATTGAGAGTTCCTCTGTGTCGTCGCCGTTAGGCTTGATGGCTCCTACTATCATCGATAGCGATGCAGTCCAGGGTGAGACTTTTCTCCCCGGACAGATCTTTGTGTTCGGTGGCTTGGCACTGTAGGCCACCTCGCTTGGCCACCTGGAGCAGATCGAAAGTTACGCCCCTGGCCACCAGGTCAGGTTTGGAAGCTTAAATTACACGGCCGATATCCGCAGAGACTTGATCTTCGACGGATTCGAGCCCCTGCCTTGTGCGCCACGCGGTCACGATGAGTACAATTTAGCTCTACCATCGGATCGTATTCGGGAGATCGCACCAGCAACCACTCTGAGCCTCAATTCGGAGCCAGTTGTGCCATCCATGGACGGGTGGATAGACGTCATCACGGAGGCCGTATCCTTAGCGGCGATCGAGCCGAATATCGACCTTACCCTTCATGACAGCCGTGTTGCCAAATTGCTGGACTCTTCTCCAGCCACGGACTCCAAACCGCCTGCGCCTGTTCCTATCGAATCCGATTGGGCGCCGATCATGGAGTTTACCTCCACGGATATTTTTCAGCACTCGCCCTTCGGCGACATACTGAACTCATTAAGGTCTCTCTCCTTATCAGGAGAATCCTGGCCGAACTATGTCCGGCAGGATTGGGATGCGGATGACGAAGAAATTCACCGCCCACCCACCACCCACTTAGTAGCCACTGTCGACGACTTAACCGACATGCTCGACTTCGACTCCGAAGACATCGACGGTATGGACGACGATGCGGGAGACGAAGAGGAACCACTGCCCACAGGGCATTAGACAGCCACCTCATCATACGATATATACATGGTGGACACACCCAAAGAAGGCAATGGCGACGAGACAACGGAGGATGACCCCTCCAAAAAGCAACCGAAGCGCCGGCGTCAGCGGCGCCGCTCTAAGTCCCGCCAAGGCAAAAGTGGTGATACCGGCACCGGAGATAATAGCACTCTAGACAGTGCCGAAGACTACAATAATACCCTCCAGCAAGATTTAGAGCAGGAGGATGGAGGAGCCAGCCCTCCTGAGAGAGCGGCAGATGGAGAGGCGGGGATGATAATTACATGCCTCCCTCCGAAGATGAATTCGTCGTGCCAGAGGATCCCGTCGAACAAGAGCACTTCAAGCGCAGGCTTATAGCCACAGCAAATAGCCTTAAGAAAAAGCAGCAGCAGCTTCAAGCTGATCAAGATTTGCTAGCTGACAGATGGACTGAAGTCCTGGCGGCCGAGGAATATAAACTCGAACGCCCCTCCAAGAGCTACCCAAAGTGCAGGTTGCTACCTCGACTGGAGGAGGAAGCACCGAAACCTACATCCCCGGCATATGACGCAGCTGATCGGCCACCTCGTGGCCGCGACAGAGAGGCATTCCAGCCAAAAGCTCAGCCCGCACCCCGATGCCATTCAAATAAAAATGCATGGGGAAATACGCCAGACCTGCGAGACGTATTGGAGGACAAAGCAAAACATGCAAGATCGATCTATGGATCACGAGGGCACGCCACTATGCGAGACAATAATCGTCATGTCGGATACGGTAAAAGTAAGTCCGGCCAGGCCGAACACAGAGGGCAAGACTCATTCGAGTTGCGTCGTGACATAGCCCAGTAGAGAGGCGCCGCACACCCCCTATGCTTCACAGAACAAGTAATGGATCATCAAATCCTAGAGGGTTTCAAACCCATAAATATAGAATCATACGATGGCACAACAGATCCAGCGGTATGGATCGAGGATTACCTCCTACATATCCACATGACCCGCGGTGATGATCTACACACCATTAAATACCTCCCACTCAAGCTCAAAGGACCAGCTCGGCATTGGCTCAATAGCTTGCCAGCAGAGTCCATTTGTTGTTGGGAGGATCTGGAAGCTGCTTTCCTTGACAACTTCCAGGGCGCTTACGTGCGACCCCCAGATGCCGATGACTTGAGCCACATAATTTAGCAGCCAGAGGAATCGACCAGGCAATTCTGGACATGGTTCCTAACAAAGAAAAATCAAATTGTCGACTGTCCGGATGCAGAGGCCCTAGCAGCTTTTAAGCACAACATCCGCGACGAGTGGCTCGCCCGGCACCTTGGCTAAGAAAAGCCGAAATCTATGGCAGCCCTCACGACACTCATGACCCGCTTTGTGTGGGAGAAGACAGTTGGCTGGCTCGCAGCAATAGCATATCAAAGAACCATGGTACTTCGGATAACAAGGATGGCAATGGCAGGTCATGTCGCAACAAAGATAAGCGCTGCATTAAGAGCGACAATACCGAGGATATGACAGTCAATGCCGAATTCAAAGGCTCTAAACCCGGTCAGAGGAAAAAGCCATTCAAACGAAGCACTCCGGGCCCGCCAGTTTGGAGCGTATACTCGATCGCTCGTGCCAAATACACGGCACCCCTGACAAGCCAGCCAACCACACCAACAGTGATTGTTGGGTGTTCAAGCAGACCGGCAAGTTAAATGCCGAAAACAAAGATAAGGGGTCACATAGCGATGACGAGGAGGAGCCCCGGCAGGCGAACACCGGAGGACAGAAGAGGTTCCCCCCACAAGTGCAGACGGTGAACATGATATACGCAACCCACATCCCCAAGAGGGAGCGGAAGTGTGCGCTCAGGGACATATATGCGCTGGAGCCAGTCGCCCCAAAGTTCAACCCATGGTCCTCCTGTCCGATCACCTACGATCGTAGGGACCACCCCACTAGTATCCGTCATGGCAGATTTGCCGCACTGGTCCTAGACCCAATCATTGACGGATTTCACCTCACTCGAGTCCTAATGGACAGCGGCAGCAGCCTGAACCTGCTTTATTAGGACACAATGCGCAAAATGGGTATAGACCCCTCAAGGATCAAACCCACAAAAACGACCTTTAAAGTTTTCATACCAGGTGTAGAGGCCCATTGCACAGGCTCAGTCACACTGGAAGTGGTCTTCGGATCCCCGGATAACTTCTGAAGCGAAGAGTTAATCTTCGACATAGTCCCGTTCCGCAATGGCTACCATGCACTGCCTGGTCGAGCCGCATTCGCGAGATTCAATGTGGTACCACATTATTCATATCTCAAGCTCAAGATGCCAGGACATCGGGGGGTCATAACATTCAATGGAAACACAGAGCGCTCTCTCTGCACGGAGAAGCGCAAAGCAGCCTCTTAAGGAAGTCCACTAGTTTGGCGACTAAGGACCCGGACACCTTCAAGTGCGCCCGGAGTAATCGGCAACTCGACCGCCTGGCACGTTCCGAGCTCGCATAGCAATGCGGCCCCCACCCCAGTCCTAGCAAACGGCGAAATCTGTGCCACGCTACGCATTAAAATACCATGAGCACAGGTGGGGAGGAGGGCACGACTACGGCACGCCCCAAGACGCGGCTTCAACCACACTAGGGGCTTCCCGCTTTGTTATTTTTCTCTTTCAGGACTTTAATCTCTGGAAACCCTGTCCGGAAGTATGATTGCCGAACACATGATGCAGCAACCAAGGAGGCAGAAAGCTATGTCACACCACGGAACTCCCAGGTATATTACGATAACGAGTGAAATATTTGCTTTAATACTATTCCTCAGCTTGCCCTTGGAAGGGACATGGCAAACAGTCCTACTTTTTGCTTATTGCACTGCTTGTATCATTCTGCTTTAATGCACCTTTTTGAATAAACAATGCATAGCATTAAGACTATTATTGCATTCTTCCTTTCTATATATATATATATATGTTCATTCATGACATCTAGCACCCGTACACTCTGGTACGGCCAATACGCTAGGGGCTTAAGCATACCCCATAATACGGCATGAGAAGTCTGAACACTTTCGACAGTGCGGCACCCCTAACTTATAGCATTATATGCATCAGCTCAGAATCATGTCTTGGGTCAATAGTGGGGTTTGCCCGGCTCCCATGTTTTGGTACCTTACGTTCCTCTATATCGGCTAAGGTAGCATTGGGAGAACTACTGCGATTGTGCCCTGGTTTTGCTGGGCTAAGCACCTCAGTAGAGAAAGCTAAAACTGACTGTCATGATAAGGCGAGAGACTGGTCGCTGTTCAAGAGGTTTCAAGTCCCTAAAGACTTATGCCGCTTAGAGCGAGGAGTCGGCCCTGTCCGGCTTAAGGCGTGTATTGCGCCCCGAATTCGGCCTTCCGAATACTAGGGGCTTCGCCGAAATTTAAAATTATAGAATTCTATGGCTAAGTGAGAGTGATAACGCATTATAGTCTGATTGCCTTGTTCGTTGTGCTGAGCACCTCCCTCGAAGGACCCAAAAATGGGAACAAGAGTGCTCAGGTTTATCCCGAACACCCCAGCACTCGTGGCGTGGGGGCAGAAGCCGATGACTAGCCATCTCTCAGATTTGATAAACAGCTGAACATAAGGCAATATTTTAAATTCAAACAAGCGTTGCATAGCGCATATGAACAAGTTTTCATAATACAGGATTATACGAGCAAGTTTACTCAAATATTACATCTTTCGTACACTCGTCCGCTACGAGACGGACACCCTTCAGGACACCCTCATAGTACATCTCGGGGTGGCGATGCTCCTTGCCCGCAGGTGGCCCTTCCTTCACCAGCTTCATGGCATCCATCTTGGCCCATTGCACGTTGACACGGGCGAGAGCCCGGCGTGCGCCTTCGATGCAGACGGAGCGCTTAATGACTTCCAGCTGTGGGCAGGCATCCACAAGCCGCCTCACCAGGCCGAAGTAGCTGTTGGGAAGGGCGTCGCCAGGCCACATCCGGACTATAAAGCCCTTCATGGCCTGTTCGGCCGCCTTGTGCAGCTCGACCAGTTGCTTCAGCTGGTCGCTCAGAGGCATTGGGTGTTCGGTCTCAGTATACTGAGAGCAGAACAGCTTCTTCATTGAGCTTCCCTCCTCGGCCTGGTAAAACTGTGCGGCATCAGACACGCTGCGGGGCAAATCTGCGAATGCTCCTAGAGAGCTCCGGATTCGGGTAAGTAACAAGTAATTTACTTTCACATGCTTGCTTTGCATATAGAATGCCTTACCCGTCTCTATCTTCTTCATCGCATCAATCTCCTGGAGGGCCTTTTGGGCTTCGGCCTTGGCACTCTTTGCACTCTCAAGGGCCGCGGCAAGCTTGGAATCTCGTGTCTTCAAGTCAAGCTCCAACGCATCGTGCTTCGTCATGAGAGCGTGGACCTCTTGCTGCACCTCGCCCACCTGTGCCTCCTGCCTTTCCCGCTCAGTGCGCTCCTTGGCCGCCTTGTTTTCGGCGTCGAATAGCGCTTGCTTTAGGGTCACCACCTCGGTCATGGCCCTTGGCAAATTTATGATGATCCTGTCATTTTGCAATCGCATTCTTTTTATATATATCCATAGACTAGGTACTACTTACCTTTGTTCTCCTTGAGCTGCCTCTTGGCAAGGCCGATCTCTTTCTTGGACCCTTTGAGGTCCTGCTTCTGTGCGGCAACCTCCGCAGCCAATGCGGCAGAGGCCAGTAGCGAAGCCTGCATACGCATATAGACATACTTATATTGGACTCCTGCGATATTGTTTGATCCTATATTCGGCTTTTCTTTGTGAACACCGAAAAGAGCATCAGGGGCTACTGTCTATGCGGTAATATTTTTCCTATATTTCAAGTACTTACCTCAAAGCCTGTTAGAAGGCTGGCACAGGCTTCAGTCCGTCCGCTCTTGGCAGACTGAACCGTCTGGATCACCGCACTCATAATAGTGTGGTGCTCTTCGTCGATGAAAGCACTACGAAGTGGTCCCAGAAGATTGTCCAGTGCCCCTGGATGGGCAGAGGTCACCGGCACAGGCGCCTTGCCCCTTTTGGAAGGAGGCCGCCTTCCCGAGTCCGGAACCACTAGAGGTTCCGGCGCGGTGTTCGGCTGAGGGCCGAACTCGGAGCCCTCGGGAGCCTTACTCCCTCTGCTCCTGGAGTCCAGAAGGTCGCCTTGAGGCGCCTTCGAGATTGTCTCCCCTCGACTCGGTGCTTCTTGAGACAATACCTCGGCATTGTCCATAGGGCAAGGGGAGGTGGCGGTTGGAAGTGGATCGCTATCCATATCCGACGAGTCCAAGGAGCCGCCCGACGAAGATACGTCGATACGGGCTTGGGGCTGTCTGCATAATCATATTCGGCGTTAGGAGAAGCAGTGCGACAAAGGTATGCTATGAGTTACTCTGGCATCTGAATACTTATGACTTTGCCTGGGGCTTGGCCCTGAGCAGCCACTCGTCTTCGTCTTCGGCGGCGGTGGTGGAGTAGTCCGGAAGGAGGGTCTTCCCCTTCTTGGACCCTTCGCCCCCCCCCCCCCCGGTCGGGGCGGCCTTCCTTTTCTTCTCTCCCCCGACTAGAGGGGGAGCATCTTGATCTTCCTCCTCATCTTCGGGGCAGGAGTGTATCGCGGAGTTATCGGATGATGAGTCCGATAACACCTGGCGTCGGGAACTCTTTCGGGTTCCCTTGTAAGGAGACGAAGTCAGCATCTCCGTCAGGAGAGCGTCCGCAGTGTCACTAGTAGAAAAAGGGTCAAACGTGAAGCACATTAGTGCCAGTTTGTATTTGAGCCGGCACTAATGTATACATTAGTGCCGGTTCCAACAGCTAGCCTGGCCGCTTTCATTAGTACCGGTTTGTGGCGAACCTTTAGCACCGGTTCGTGCCACAAACCGGTATTAATGAGAGTGGTGGCAGGATGTTGTCAGATTGGGGCCCCTCCAGCCCCTTTAGTACCGGTTCTTGGCACGAACTGGTACTAAAGGTCGTCCTACATAAACCCTTTGTCCACCCGAGCTCGCTCTGTTCTTCCCCTTTCCCCTCTCCTCTCTCTGTTCTTCCCCTCTTCCTCTCGAGCTCATCACACATTTTGCCCAAAATTTGTCAAGATTTGAAGGCCCCCATCCATTCAAATGATCACAAAGGTTAGCAACTTTGTACTTTCATCTATCATTGCTAGATTAGCTCTTGCAATGCTTTATATAGTGATTAATTTGTGAGTTTAGTAATTTGGGAGGATATATATATATGTGCTAGTATTTGATTTATATGCAATTGGAGGTGAAAAATAACACTTTGTTTGCATATGTAGGTCTGGTTTACTTAGTGCCTTCTAAATCTCTGTCATAACCACTGTCGATCGCCCGCACCGTCCCGTCGCCGGCACCACCTTGTGGTGAGCCTCTTGATCATGAAATTTTATATAAAAATTGATGTTTGTGTGATTTGGATATATAGTTACTCGTATAATTATCTTACCCGTACGTTGTTTGTTATACATATAGTGCCATGGTTTTGATATCCGTCCCCGTCGGCCCTCGTCCTTGTTATGATACGTATGTGGTATATATATTCTCTTTTAAAACTAGTTGCATTTCGTGTTTATGACAAATTATGCCCATCAAGTTGACATAGAAATTTTTTCTAGGAGATATTTGAACTGGAAATTCCAACAGACCCTATTGTCGAGAGGTTAAATTTAGTTGAAAGAGAAAACGAGTACTTGAAAGAAAAATTGAAAAGAATTGAGAGGGAGAAGATGGAATTGGAGTTGCATGTTGTCGATTTCGTCGATGATCACAAGATCAAGATGGATTAAATGCGCTTGAAGATTAGAAAGATTAGAAGATATGCCATTGATAGTGAGGCTCGGTATCATTATGTTGTTGGATCCATTGTTACCTTAGTTGCGATCTTGATCGCATTTGTTGTTGCATTTAAATGCTTTAGCTAGAGAGTTATTTGTTTGTTGCATTTAAGTGTTGTATGAACTTTATGTATGAACTTGTAATAATTTGGTCTATTCGGTGTTGTGTAATGAAGATGAGCCGGCAATGGATGTACGATGACCGATGCTCTCCCCAGTTTGTTGAGGGCGTGCATACTTTTCTGCTTGCGGCTGAGGCAAACAAGCGGGCGGATGGTTTTATGCCTTGTCCATGTGCTGGCTGTAAGAATGGTCAGAATTACTCTACGTCAAGAACCATTCACGTCCACCTGTTTAAGTCTGGTTTCATGCCCCACTATAATGTTTGGACCAAGCATGGAGAAAGAGGGGTTATGATGGAAGACAATGAAGAAGAAGAGGAGGATGACAGCTATCCTGGCCATGGGTTCCCTGAATATGATGATACAACAATGGGGGAACAAGCTGAGCCGGTAATGCGGGTAGAAGCTGAGCCAGCAATGCGGGAAGAAGCTGAAGAAGAGGCATCAGATGAGCCCGTTGATGATCTAGGTCGGGCCATTGCCGATGCAAAGAGAAACTGCGCAAGTGATTTGGAGAAGAAGAAGTTGCAGCGCATGTTAGAGGATCACAAAAAATTGTTGTACCCGAATTGCGTAGGTGACAAGAAAAAGCTGGGCACTACACTGGAATTGCTGCAATGGAAGGCAGAGAATGGTGTATCTGACAAGGGATTTGGAAAGTTGCTGGTAATGATAAAGGATATGCTTCCAAAGGACAACGAATTGCCCGAGAGTACGTACGAAGCAAAGAAGGCTGTCTGCCCTCTAGGGTTAGAGGTGCAGAAGATACATGCATGCCCTAATGATTGCATCCTCTACCGCGGTGAGTATGAGGATTTGAACGCTTGCCCGGTATGTGGTGCATTGCGCTATAAGATCAGCCGCGATGACCCTGGTGATGTCGAGGGCGAGCGCCCCAGGAAGAAGATTCCTGCCAAGGTGATGTGGTATGCTCCTATAATACCACGGTTGAAACGTTTGTTCCAAAACAAAGAGCATGCCAAGGTGATGCGATGGCACAGAGAAGACCGTAAGAAAGACGGAAAGTTGAGAGTACCCGCTGACGGGTAGCAGTGGAGAAAAATCGAAAGAAAGTATGGGAAGGAGTTTGCAGATGACGCAAGGAGCGTATGGTTTGGTCTAAGCGCAGATGGCATTAATCCTTTTGGGGAGCAGAGCAGCAACCATAGCACCTGGCCTGTGACTCTATGTTTGTATAACCTTCCTCCTTGGTTGTGCATGAAGCGGAAGTTCATTATGATGCCAATGCTCATCCAGGGCCCTAAGCAACCCGGCAACGACATTGATGTGTACCTAAGGCCATTAGTTGAAGAACTCTTACAACTGTGGAATGGAACAGGTGTACGTGCATGGGATGAGCACATGGGGGAAGAATTTGACCTAAAGGCCTTGCTGTTCGTGACCATCAATGATTGGCCTGCTCTCAGTAACCTTTCAGGACAGACAAACAAGGGATACCGCGCATGCACGCACTGTTTGGACGATACCGACAGTATATATTTGGCTAATTGTAAGAAGAATGTGTACCTGGGACATCGTCGATTTCTTCCGAGCAGGCATCCCGTAAGAAAGAAAGGCAAGCATTTCAAAGGTGAGGCGGATCACCGGACGAAGCCTCGCCACCGTACTGGTGTTGATGTACATGATATGGTCAAGGATTTGAAGGTGGTCTTTGGAAAGGGTCCTGGTGGACAACCTGTTCCGAATGACGCTGACGGACGCGCACCCATGTGGAAGAAGAAATCTATATTTTGGGACCTGCCCTAATGGAAAGACCTAGAGTTCCGCTCCGCAATCGACGTGATGCACGTGACGAAGAATCTTTGTGTGACCCTGCTTGGCTTCTTGGGCGTGTATGGGAAGACAAAACATACACCTGAGGCACGAGAGGACCAGCAACGTATGCACGGAAAAGACGGCATACATCAGGGTCATGCAAGCTACGCTCTTACCAAAGAAGAGAAGGAAATCTTCTTTGAATGCCTGCTCAGTATTAAGGTACCGTCTGGCTTCTCGTCGGATATAAAGGGAATAATAAACATGGCAGAGAAAAAGTTCCAGAACCTAAAGTCTCATGACTGCCACGTGATTATGACGCAATTGCTTCCGGTTGCATTGAGGGGGCTTCTACCGGAAAACGTTCGATTAGCCATTGTGAAGCTATGTGCATTTCTCAATGCAATCTCTCAGAAGGTAATCGATCCAGAAATCATACCAAGGTTAGAGAATGATTTGGTGCAATGTCTTGTCAGTTTCGAGTTGGTGTTCCCACCATCCTTCTTCAACATCATGACGCACGTCCTAGTTCACCTATGCGAAGAGATTAACGTTTTGGGTCCTGTATTTCTACACAATATGTTCCCCTTTGAGAGGTTCATGGGAGTCTTAAAGAAATATGTTCATAACCGTGCTAGGCCAGAAGGAAGCATGTCCAAGGGCCGTCAAAATGAGGAGGTCATTGAGTTTTGTATTGACTTTATTCCTGACCTTAAGCCGATTGGTGTTCCTGAATCACGGCATAAGGGCAGACTGGATGGAAAAGGCACGCTAGGAGGGGAACAAATAATATGTATGGACGGACATTCTCTCACTGAAGCACACTACACAGTTCTACAAAATTCCGCCTTGGTGGCTCCATATATGGATGAACACAAGAATTTGCTACGCTCCAAACACCCGGAGCGGTCTGATAACTGGATTACACGTGAACAAACCAGGAGTTTCGCCAGCTGGTTGCAGACACGTACCATGCATGACACCTCTATTGAAGATGACCTGTACTTGCTGTCCCAGTTACGATCTTCGAATATAATGACTTTCAAAGGGTACGAGATAAATGGTAATACATTTTACATGATCGCCCAAGATAAGAAGAGCACCAACCAAAACAGTGGTGTCCGCTTTGATGCAGAAACCAAGAGGGGAAAGGAAACATATTATGGTTATATACAGGACATATGGGAACTTGACTATCGACGTGGTTTGAAGGTCCCTTCGTTTCGGTGCAAATGGGTCAATATGACACGAGGCGGGGTAACGGAAGACTCGCAGTACGGAATGACAATAGTGGATCTCAACAATCTTGCGTATGCAGACGAACCATTCGTCCTAGCCAATGATGTGGCACAGGTTTTCT
Source organism: Triticum urartu (assembly GCF_003073215.2). Taxonomy (NCBI): domain Eukaryota; kingdom Viridiplantae; phylum Streptophyta; class Magnoliopsida; order Poales; family Poaceae; genus Triticum; species Triticum urartu. The sequence goes on from NC_053028.1 coordinate 605,594,613, forward strand.
ATGTGAAGGACATGTCTACCAAGCCAAGAAAAAGAAAAGATAAGGAAGCGGATGCATCGTACGATGAGCCAAAGCGGCACATAGTTCTTTCTGGGAAGAGAAACATCATGGGAGTGGATGACAAGACAGACAAGTCAGAAGATTATGAAAAGTTTGATGAAATTGCTCCATTCACAGTTAATATTGACCCGAGCATCCCGTTAAATGATGAAGATTTTCCATGGTTACGGCGCAAAGGGACACACGCGAAGAAAAAGTTTCACACCCAAAGATCTGGGATGTGATCAGCTTCACTATCATCACTTTCTTCTGTGTTTCACACCCAGAAGGGAATTTCTGTAATAGTTAGGGTAGTTAATTATGTCTTTTGGCATTTGAAACGCGAAGAAATTTTATGTGCAAACAAATTCTTTCATGCCTTTACTGATTTTTAAAGTTAAGTTATTCACAAACTAGTGATTCACACTAATTTCAAATAATTCAAAATTTCAACTATTAAAATTTGAAAACTATGGGCACTAACAGAAAGTTTGTAATTTTTTGTACCTGAAGCAAAAATATTCACAAAGAAAAGCCCGCCTACTAGGCCAGAGCGGCCTGCATACGACTAGAAACCCAACCTGTTGTTGGGCCAGGATGCAGGCCCGCAAAGGCCCAGTAGGCCAACAGGGCAGCACAGAACATGTAGGCCCAGTAGGCCTGCTTTGGAGAGGAGCTCGAGAGAGCTACCGCACGGGGCACTGGTAGAAAAAGGTCCTATAGTCCCGGTTCGTAAGGGCCTTTAGTCCCGGTTCCGGAACCGGGACTAAAGTGTCGGTACTAATACCTCCCCCCTTTAGTCCCGGTTCAATCCAGAACCGGGACTAAAGGCCCTCCACGTGGGCATTGCGCAGAGCCCAGTCAGGAGACCCTTTGGTCCCGGTTGGTGGCACCAACCGGGACCAATAGGCATCCACGCGTGAGCACTTCTGTGGCTGGGGTTTTTGTTTTTTTTTGAAAGGGGGGGGGCTTGGGGGTTTTGCGGGGTTAATTTAGGTGTTTCATATATTGTGTTAGCTAGTTATAATTAATAGAGAGAAGTCTCCTCTCTTATGTCCGTGCTTGGTCGACGCTACGTACTATACATACGTATATAGAGAGGACTAGACACGCTAGCTAGCTAGTAAGCAAACGAAGGAAACAGAAGATCGTCATGAACATATATGCATATATACAGAGAGAAGTGATATCGACCACCTCTCCTTCTCCGAGAGATTGGTCGAACAACAAGTTCTCGTATATCTATCTGACACTACCGGCTACATATATACAATAATTATCTCTTACAAATGTAATCATACGGACTCAGGGTCCACATAGAATTCTCCGTCTTCAGGGATCACGTGGTCAAGAAAGAATGCCGCCAATTCCTCTTGAATTGCTCGCATGCGAGCTGGTGCTAGGAGTTCATCCCGCTTCCGAAACATCTAATTTGAAGAAGGGGGTCAATACATATATATATATATAAGAATGAATGAAACTCAACACAAATGATGGTAATAAAATAAAATTGTGAATGTTGTTTATTACGCACTTCATATTGTTCGTTAGAGTAGCCCCGCTCACAGGTCGTGTGGCGGATGGACTCGCAAATGTAGTATCCACAGAAATCATTCCCTTGTTCCTGCCACAACCACTTTACAAGAAATAGAGGTCAATCAAACTGATAAGCAAGAATGCCAAATGGTATTGATGAAACTAGCGCTTGAATCAATAGGAGATGCGCGGAACATGCTACTATAGTACTTACTTTCGGGTGTCTAAATTGCAGCTTCTTCGGGAGTCCCGGAGCTTTTTTGGTGAATTTTTTCCAAACCCTGCCAGACAAAGAAAACAATTACTTGATATATCAGGAAATGAACAAAGTTGCTGATATGTTGGATAATGATCGATTTAACTTACTTCTCGAGCATTTGAGTCATGTCCGCATAGTCCTGGGGATCTTTTCGTCTTGAGTCTAAGACAGTTACTAGTCCCTGCTCAAGCTTAATCTCTAGGAGAATATAGTGGAAACTGCACACGCATGCATAACTCATCAATTACATTACTATAACCTTGACTAATACATAAGGGAAACCGAATATGCACAAGACAGTAACACTCACTTGAAGTTGTAAGGAAAGAGTATTATATCTTTGTTTTCATTTATTACCAACGATCGTAGCAAGTTGGCCTCGGTAGCTGCGACATGAAATTTAACCTGAGTTGCATCTATGATATTTGTGTTAATGAACCCAATATCACCGATTTGTCTTTTCTTCAATTCGACGATCTTCAATCTGCATAATATAGTGAGGATAATTATAAATACATGCAATGAAAGAGCTGAGCTATATAGAGAGACTTAATGACAGAAGTAGTACTACTTACAGACAGTAGCAGGTGACCGTTGCTTTATCGAGGGCCAATTGATTGAAAAACTGAAAGAACTCCTCAAATGGAACAGGCAACAGATCAATTCCAACGAGGTCATGCTCCGGTTTAACTCTCGCATACAAAGTACTCCCCCCCCCCAGAGTCTCTGCAGATTTTCAAGTACTAATCATGCAATCTTCGCATCATCATTGATAGAGATCTTTAATCTTTGACGAGAGGCTTCCCGTACTCGTATCTTTGTATCTGCACATCCATGGGTTCATAATGTACTTCGTCGGGCAGGTAATCTGCAAGATCGCTATAACCGGGCACCATCCTCGGATCATTATCGACGTTGTGGCTAGGCACCTTGAGCGGGGGGCACGATTTCTTCGCTTGTTCGCCGAGCTAGGCAATTTGTTTCCCATCTCGTCGTTCTTTCAGCCTTTGGTCACTGACAGTACTTCCCGACCGCTCCGCTTCGGCAAATTCCTTTCCAATAATGCGGTCATAGTTTCCTTTCGGCGAATCAGACTTCGGTGGTTTTGTCAGGGCAGCCAGAGTGCGCTTCACTTTCACCCGATCTACCTTCTCCTCCGGAGGTGGATGTTTCTTTGCTTTCACCCCTTCAAAGAATTTCTTCACTTCTTCTCGCGCGATCTCGGCGTTCTCCTCCTGGGTCCTCTCGTATGGTAACTTCTCTGGAGTCTTCAGAGAAGGACCGAATCTGTATGTCCTCCCGCCTCTGGTTGTACTGCTAGACGCCGACCGACCAGACGTAGCGGTTGTCTTCTTTACATGCTTAAGAGGCGGAGGAGAAGGACTACGACGCGCTAGAGCAGCTGGAGCGGCGGCAGGTCTCTTCCGCCCTTGCTGACGAGGCGGAGAAGGAGGAGGCTGGCTGCTCGGGCGCGTCGGCGCAGGCGGAGAAGGAGGCGGAGTGCCGCCGCTCGCCGGAGAAGGAGCCGGTCGAGGGCCCTGATCGTCACTAGCCGGAGGAGGAGGCGGTGGAGGCGGAGTGCCCTGACTCGCCGGAGGAGGAGGAGGAGGCGGTGGTGTCCAGTTTGGAAGGTTGATGAGCTCCTTCCGCCATAGGCATGGAGTCTTCAGAGCAGACCCCAGCCGAGTCTCCCCTTCACCGGAAGGGTGGTCAAGCTCGAGGTCCTCAAATCCCTCCGTTATCTCATCCACCATCACCCTAGCATATCCTTCTGGAATCGGCCGGCAGTGAAAAGTTGCATCGGGTTCAGTAGGAAAAACAGAGCCAACAGCCGCCTTGACCTTCAAATTCATCCATTGAGTCATAAGGTGGCAATTTTGGGACTCTGTTATAGCATCCATGGGATAGCTGGCAGGAGCCGTCAAGGCATGCTCCGGCTGAAGCAGCTCGGTGGAGGCCACGCTGCTTCTGCGCTAAGATGGCAGTACGTTTGCTGCGATTTGCTTCTCGTTCCTCTATCGCGTCTACCCTTGCTTGCAGCGCCTGCATTTGGGTCTGCTGCACTTTTTTCCTCCTCTCATGGGATTTGTAACCGCCTGCGTCCGGAAACCCAACCTTCCACAGAATGGAGCCTGGCGTGCCTCGTGTCCGTCCAGGGTGCTCAGGATTCCCGAGGGCCATTGTGAGCTCGTCGTTCTCTCTGTCTGGAAAGAACGTTCCTTCCTGCGCTGCTTCGATATACTGCTTAAGCTTACTGACTGGTATGTCCATTTGATCGTTCGTCCAAATGCACTTCCCTATTACAGGGTCCAGTGTTCCGCCAGCCCCGAAGAACCAAGTCCGGCAACGGTCTGGCCAGTTAATTGTCTCTGGTTCGATCCCTTTATGAACCAGATCATTCTCAGTCTTGGACCACTTAGGCCGGGCTACGAGGTAGCCACCTGACCCCGTGCGATGGTGAAGCTTCTTCTTCGCAGCATTTTGCTTGTTTGTCGCCGACATCTTCTTACTCTTTTCCAATGTCTTGTGGGCCACAAATGCGGGCCAGTGATCTCTGATATTCTCATATCTGCCCTTAAATTCTGGTGTCTCATTATTTTCGACAAACTTATTCAGCTCTTTCTTCCACCTCCTGAATAGTTCTGCCATCTTCTTCAGAGCAAAAGACTTGATTAATTTCTCTTTAACTGGGTTCTCTGGATTATCCTCAGGCGGCAGGGTGAAATTTGACTTCAGCTCAGTACAAAGATCATTTTTCTGCATATCATTGACATAAGAGACCTCAGGGTCTTCTGTAGCCGGCTTAAACCATTGCTGGATGCTTATCGGGATCTTGTCCCTAACCAAAACCCCGCACTGAGCAACAAACGCGCTCTTTGTCTGGAGGGGTTCAATAGGTTGGCCGTCGGGCGCGATTGCTATGATCTCAAACTTTTCATCCGAGCTCAACTTTTTCTTCGGGCCTCGTCTCTTTACCAAAGTTGTGCTCGATCCGGAGGGCTAGAAAAAAGAACAAAGACTTAATTAATATGTGTACATAACAAAACAATGAATGCATCAATCAGCTAGTCAGCATAGGCTTAACTAATATATATACCTGGCCGGACTCGGTTCGGTCACCGGAGCCGTCCTCATGTTCTTCTTCTTGCACCGGTATTAGGTCACCGTAGCCAGCTTGTTCACCCTCTCCTTCCAGACCATCGGTTTCGTTGAGAAACAACAAGATGGCATCACTTCCTTCTGCGATTATGTCCCTCAACAATGCTTCTTTTGTTGCTTCGTCTAGGGCGGTGTCCATAGTTTCTACAAATATTTACAACATGGCAATTATTATTCAAACATGATAGATGGATATATTAGTGCCAAACGTAGAACTAGCTACCTAATCATAGTAAGCTATTGGGAGGGGGTATATATCGACAACGACGACACTACATCTATGTCCCTCGACGACCCTCGTTCCCGATAAAAAAAAGAGGAAGAAGAAGAAAAATAAGAGGAGAAGAAAGAATAGAGGAGATCATCTTCTCCTCTATTCTTTCTTCTCCTCTTATTTTTCTTCTTCCTCTTCTTTTTTTATCCTCTTCTTCCTCTCATGTTCGATAGGATCGCCGAGGGGTCGGGAGGTTGCGTAGTGTCTCAGGATTCAACAAAACCATGTCTTCATCATTAGGCGAAAGTAACATGTGCATGATGGTACGAAGCTCTTCAAAGTTGTTCTGGAACGGACTCCCAGATAGGATAATCCGCCTTTTGGTACAAAGTTCAGCAAGAGCCTTCCGAATATCGCTATTTGGAAGGCCTTTGCTGAATTGGTACCAAAAGGGGGATTATTCTATCCCGGACTCCATTCCAAAACAACTTTGCAGAACTTCGTACCAACATGCCCTGGTTACTTCCGGCTAATGATGAAGGCATGGATTTCTTCAATACTTTGACACTAGGAAACCTCTCTCTACTTCCAGCTAATAAGAATAAGAAGAAGAAGAAGAATAAGAAGAAGAAAAGAAGAAAAAAAAGAGGAGAAGAAGAAAGGAATAGTGGAGAAAAGAGAAAATAGAATATATATTATATTTTCTCTTCTTCTCCACTATTCCTTTCTTCTTCTCCTCTTCTTTTTCATCTTTTTTCTTCTTCTTATTTATTTCTGCTCTTCTTTTCGGTAGAGGAAACCCTAAATAGCTAGCAAGTTTCGTGGGTGTGAGATACATGTGGCCTTCGGTGTCGGACACTACATCCACGTCCCACAAGTGACGTGGGCGTCGAAGCCCGCGCCACTTGTGGGATGTGGGTGTAGTGTCCGACACCGACGGTACATGTATCTCACACCGACGATACTTTCTATTTAGGGTTTCTCCTCTAGCGCTCGGCGACCCTCGTTCCCGATAAAATAAAGAGGAAGAAGAAGAAGAAAAAATAAGAGAAGAAAGAATAGAGGAGAAGACTTCCTCTTCTTCCTCTCCTCTTCTTCTCCCTCTTCTTCCCCTTCTTCTTCGCCTCTCTCATGAATGTCCGACGTTCTCGACCCCCCCCCCACGTGTCGAAGAAAAAGAAGAAGAAAAAAATAGGAGAAGAAGAAAGGAATAGAGGAGAAAAGAGAAAATAGTATATATATTCTATTTTTCTCTTCTTCTCCTCTATTCCTTTCTTCTTCTCCTCTTCTTTTTCTTCTTTTTTCTTCTTCTTATTTATTTCTCCCCGTCTTCCTCTCCCCTCTCGGCGACCCTAGACCCCCTCTCGACCCTCGACCCCTAGGCGACCGTCGACCCCTCTCTTTTTTTTCTTCCTCTTCTTTTTTATCCTCTTCTTCCTCTACCGCTCGGCGACCCTCGACGACCCTCGTTCCCGATAAAAAAAAGAGGAAGAAGAAGAAAAAAAAGAGGATAAGAAAGAATAGAGGAGATCTTCTCCTCTATTCTTTCTTCTCCTCTTTTTTCTTTTCTTATTCCTCTTCTTTTTTTATCCTCTTCCTCCTCTCATGTTCGACGACCCTCGACCTCTCGGCGACCCTAGACCCCCTCTCGACCCCCTCTTCTTCTCCCTCTTATTCCCCTTCTTCCCCGCCTAAAATGACCTAAAATGAAAATAACCTAAAATTCACTAAAGTTATCGATGACCCTCTCGACACACCCACGAATAAGAAAATATATCATCTTCTTCATGTCCTCTTCTTTGCATATTCACATAGCCACATACACATACATAGCCACATACATATAGAACTTTTCTGAACATATATATATAGCCACATTCATATAGAACTTTTCTGAACATATATAGATGATTTTCTAAAAAAAGTAACTTTTGCATATATGAACAGAGAGCAGCGGCGGCAATGGGTGGCATCGTCGGCGACGGGGATGGGAAAGGGGGGAGCTCCCTGGGGGCGGGCGGCGACGGGGAGAGGAGGCCAGTGACGGGAAAGGAGCTACGGCGGGCTCGGGGATGCCGGCGACGGGGACGGCGTGCGCGGGGCGAGACGGGGACGGCCGCGGGCTCGGGGCGGCACACGGCGATGGGGACGATCGAGGAGGCGGGTCTCGGGGCAGGGCGGACGGCAGCGAGCTCGGGGCGGGGTGGCACACGGCGACGGGGACGGCCGCCGGCTCGGGGCGCGGCACACGGCGGCGACGGGGACGATTGAGTAGGCGGGGCTCGGGGCAGGGCGGACGACGGCGACGAGGAGGACGATCGAGGAGGTGGGGCTTGGGGCGCGGCGACGGCGACGGCGATGGGGCAGGGTGTAGCGACGGCGACGAGGAGGACGAGCAGCCTGGCGGCGTCGGCGATGGGGAATGGAGCAGTTGGCGAAAATTTCGCAAGGGTTGTATATATAGCCAGAGCAATGGTCCCGGTTTGTGGCACAAACCGTGACCAATGCCCCCCTTTGGTCCCTGTTGGTGCCACCAACCGGGACCAAAGGCAAATTTTCAGCAGCCCAAAGGGCGGGAAGCGGCGGCCTTTGGTCCCGGTTGGTGGCACCAACCGGGACCAAAGGGGGGCATTGGTCACGGTTGGTGCCACGAACCGGGACCAATGCCCCCTTTAGTCCCGGTTGGTGCCACCAACCGGGACCAATGCCCTTGTGCTGCCAGCGCCCAAAAGTTTAGTCCCACATCACTAGCTGAAGGGCGCCGGCACTGGTTTATAAGCCCTGCTGTGCCTCCCCATTCGAGCTCCTCTCTAATGCAGGCTTTCGGGCCTAAACTTGCTACTGCCTGTGGGCCTATTGGGCCTCTGCGGGCCTGAATCCTGGCCCATGTAGGGTTTCTAGTCGTATTCAGGCCGTGGAGGCCCAGTAGGAGGCATTTTTTTTGGTTTTTTCTTTTTTATTTCTACTTTTTTTGGTTTTTTATTTTTTTATTTCTACTTAAAACTAAATACTTATAGTTTTTTAGTGATTTCTTTTTTCTTTTAGGTCACAAAAATTATAAACTTTCTGTTAGTGCCACTAGTTTTAAATTTTGAATTGTTTAAATTTGAATTTTTAAAAATGTGTGTGAATCACTAGTTTATGAATAACTTTACTATAAAAATAGAATTTTTTTTTCTATTTATTTTTTATTTATACTTACAACTAAATACTTATAGTTTTTTAGTGATTTCTTTTTTGCTTTTAGGTCAGAAAAATTATAAAGTTTCTGGTAGTGCCATTAGTTTTAAAATTTTGAATAGTTTAAATTTGAATTTTTAAAAATTTGTGTGAATCACTAGTTTATGAATAACTTTACTATAAAATTAGAATTTTTTTCTTTTTTGCTATTTATTTTTTATTTATACTTACAATTAAATACTTATAGTTTGATTTTAGGTCACACAAATTATATTCTTTTTGCTATTGAAGAATATTATAGTTTTATTTTAGTTGATCATAACATAATATTTTAATTGATTGTTTTTATTTTCATAAAAGTTGTGGAGTTCATTCTGTTTGCTATTAATTCATTCTTTGAGCTAAATGACTCTGAAATTGGAAAGCATTTCAAAATGAACTCTGAAAAGGTTGAAAGTTGGCATGGTATCATCATTTCACCCACATAGCATGTTCCAAAAAGTAGAGAGGGTTACGACAAAAACTTGATGCACTTCGTGTACAAAATGGACAATCACTTTCGAAGTATCAAAGTTTTGAACCATAAGACATGAAAGCATTTCAAATGAACTCTGAAAAAGTTGAAAGTTGGGATGGTATCATAATTTCACCCACATAGCATTTGCTTATTGCGGGAGAAAGTCTTCACTTTTTCTTCGCTTGTGTCATTTGCTTATTGCGCCGTAACCATGGATAATCTTCATTGTTTATCAGGATGCTTGGGTCAGCCTTGACATTGAAGGGAGGAATTTCATGAAACTTTTCATAATCTTCAGACATGTCTGTCTTGCCGTCCACTCCCAGGATGTCCCTTTTTCCTGAAAGAACTATGTGGCGCTTTGGCTCATCGTATGATGTATTCGCTTCCTTATCTTTTCTTTTTCTCGGTTTGGTAGACATGTCCTTCACATAGATAACCTGTGCCACATCATTGGCTAGGACGAATGGTTCGTCAGTGTACCCAAGATTTTTCAGATCCACTGTTGTCATTTCGTACTTTGGGTCTACCTGTACCCCGCCGCCTAACAGATTGACCCATTTGCACTTAAACAAAGGGACCTTAAAATCAGGTCTGTAGTCAAGTTCCCATATGTCCACTATGTAACCATAATATGTGTCCTTTCCGCTCTCAGTTGCTGCATCAAAGCGGACACCGCTGTTTTGGTTGGTGCTCTTTTGATCTTGGGCGATCGTGTAAAATGTATTCCCATTTATCTCGTATCCTTTGTAAGTCAATACAGTCAAAGATGGTCCCCTGGACAACAAGTACAACTCATCACAAACAGTGTTGTCACCTCTGAGACGTGTTTCCAACCAACTGCTGAAAGTCCTGATGTGTTCACATGTAATCCAGTCGTCGCACTGCTCCGGGTGTTTGGAGCGCAGACTGTTCTTGTGTTCATCGACATACGGGGTCACCAAGGTAGAGTTCTGTAGAACTGTGTAGTGTGCTTGAGACCAAGAATATCCGTCCCTGCATATTATTGAGTCTCTTCCCAGAGTGCCTTTTCCAGTCAGTCTCCCCTCATACCGCGATTTAGGGAGACCTATCTTGTTAAGGCCAGGAATGAAGTCAACACAAAACCCGATAACATCCTCTGTTTGATGGCCCATGGAGATGCTTCCTTCTGGCCTAGCGCGGTTACGGACATATTTCTTTAGGACTCCCATGAACCTCTCAAAAGGGAACATATTGTGTAGAAATACGGACCCCAGGATGACAATCTCGTCGACTAGATGAACTAGGACGTGCGTCATGATATTGAAGAAGGATGGTGGGAACACCAGCTCGAAACTGACAAGACATTGCGCCACATCACTCCTTAGCCTTGGTACGATTTCTGGATCGATCACCTTCTGAGAGATTGCATTGAGGAATGCACATAGCTTCACAATGGCTAATCGAACGTTTTCCGGTAGAAGCCCCCTCAATGCAACCGGAAGCAGTTGTGTCATAATCACGCGGCAGTCATGAGACTTTAGGTTCTGAAACTTTTTCTCTAGCATATTTATTATTCCCTTTATATTCGACGAGAAGCCAGTCGTGACCTTCATACTGAGCAGGCATTCAAAGAAGATTTCTTTCTCTTCTTTCGTAAGAGCGTAGCTGGTAGGACCTTTATACTGCTTCGGAGGCATGCCGTCTTTTTCGTGCAAACGTTGCAGGTCCTCTCCTGCCTCGGGTGTATCTTTTGTCTTCCCATACACGCCCAAGAAGCCTAGCAGGTTCACGCAAAGGTTCTTCGTCACGTGCATCACGTCGATTGAGGAGCGGACCTCTAGGTCTTTCTAGTAGGGTAGGTCCCAAAATATAGATTTCTTCTTCCACATGGGTGCGTGTCCCTCGGCGTCATTCGGAACAGCTAGTCCACCGGGACCCTTTCCAAAGATTACGTAGTGTAAATCGTTGACCATAGCAAGCACGTGAACACCGGTGCGCATGGCGGGCTTCTTCCGGTGATCTGCCTCGCCTTTGAAATGCTTGCCTTTCTTTCGGCATTGATGGTTGGTTGGAAGAAATCGACGATGGCCCAGGTACACATTCTTCCTGCATTTGTCCAGGTATATACTTTCAGTGTCATCTAAACAGTGCGTGCATGCGTGGTATCCTTTGTTTGTCTGTCCTGAAAGGTTACTGAGAGCGGGCCAATCGTTGATGGTCACGAACAGCAACGCCTTAAGGTTAAATTCCTCCTGTCTGTGCTCATCCCACGTACGTACACCGTTTCCATTCCACAACTGTAAAAGTTCTTCAACTAATGGCCTTAGGTACACATCAATTTCGTTGCCGGGTTGCTTAGGGCCTTGGATGAGAACTGGCATCATAATGAACTTCCGCTTCATGCACATCCAAGGAGGAAGGTTATACATACATAGAGTCACGGGCCAGGTGCTGTGATTGCTGCTCTGCTCCCTGAAAGGATTAATGCCACCCGCGCTTAAAGCAAACCATACATTCCTTGGGTCCTTTGCAAACTCATCCTAGTACTTTCTCTCGATTTTTCTCCACTGCGACCCGTCAGCGGGTGCTCTCAACTTCCCATCTTTCTTTCGGTTCTCACTGTGCTATCGCATCAACTTGGCATGCTCTTCGTTTCTGAACAGACGTTTCAACCATGGTATTATAGGAGCATACCACATCACCTTCGCAGGAACCCTCTTCCTGAGGGGCTCGCCGTCAACATCACCAGGGTCATCTCGTCTGATCTTATACCGCAACGCACCGCATACTGGGCATGCGTTCAGATCCTTGTATGCACCGCAGTAGAGGATGCAGTCATTAGGGCATGCATGTATCTCCTCCACCTCCAATCCTAGAGGGCATACGACCTTCTTTGTTGTGTATGTACTGTCGGGCAATTCGTTATCATTTGGAAGCTTCTTCTTCAATATTTTCAGTAGCTTCTCAAATCCTTTGTCAGCCACAGCATTCTCTGCCTTCCACTACAGCAATTCCAGTACGGTACCGAGCTTTGTGTTGCCATCTTCACAATTGGGGTATAACCCTTTTTTGTGATCCTCTAACATGCGATCGAACTTCAGCTTTCTCCTTTTGACTAATGCATTGCGTCCTTGCATCGACAATGACCCGGCGGAGATCATCATCTTCGGGCACATCGTCTGGTTCCTCTTGATCTTCAGCAGCTTCACCCGTGGCAGCATCATTGGGCACATCGTCTGGTTCCTCTTGATCTTCACCAGCTCCCCCCGTAGCATCACCGTATTCAGGGGGCACATAGTTGTCATCGTACTCTTCTTCTTCGCCGTCTTCCATCATAACCCCTATTTCTCCGTGCCTCGTCCAAACATTATAGTGTGGCATGAAACCCTTGTAAAGCAGGTGGGAGTGAAGGATTTTCCGGTTAGAGTAAGACCTCGTATTCCCACATTCAGTGCATGGACAACACATAAAACCATTCTGCTTGTTTGCCTCAGCCGCATCGAGAAACTCATGCACGCCCTTAATGTACTCGCGGGTGTGTCTGTCACCGTACATCCATTGCCGGTTCATCTACGTGCATTATATATAATTAAGTGTCCAAATTAATACAAGTTCATCATCACATTAAAACCAAAGTGCATACATAGTTCTCATCTAACAACATATAGCTCTCCAGAGCATCTAATTAATTAAACCATACATTGAAACTATGTAAAACATTTCAATGCGAAAACAAATGCGATCATAATCGCAACCAAGGTAACAATTGATCCAACGGCATAATGATACCAAGCCTCGGTATGAATGGCATATTTTCTAATCTTTCTAATCTTCAAGCGCATTGCATCCATCTTGATCTTGTGATCATCGACGACATCCGCAACATGCAACTCCAATATCATCTTCTCCTCCTCAATTTTTTTTATTTTTTCCTTCAACAAATTGTTTTCTTCTTCAACTAAATTTAACCTCTCGACAATAGGGTCGGTTGGCATTTCCAATTCACATACATCCTAGATAAATAAAATCTATGTCACGTTGGTCGGCATAATTTTCATAAACAATAAATGAACCAATAGTTATGAAGATAATATACATACCAAATCCGAATCATAGACAGGACGAGGGCCGACGGGGGCGGATACCAAAACCATCGCACTATATAAGATGCAATAATAAATGTAAGAAAATGATACAAGTATCTATCTAAACATACAAGTAAGAATATTTTTCCTTTCAGAAAGAAGATAAGAACAAGAGGCTCACCACGGTGGTGTCGGTGATGAGATCGGCGCGGGTGATCGACGACGGTGAAGACGGGGACGGGGCGTGACGGACCGCTAAATCTAGACAAATCTCGAGGAAAATGGAGCTTGGAGGTCGAGCTTCGAGAGGAGAAAGTTAAAGTAGTGTGGCTCGGGCATTCCATCGAACACCTCATGTGCATAGGAGGTGAGCTAGAGCACCACAAACCCCTCCCCTCGCCGGCCAGAGAAAAACAGAGCACTGGAGTGCTCTGCTCGCGGGCGAGGGTATATATAGGCACCTCATTGGTCCCGGTTTGTGGCAAGAACCGGGTCTAAAGGGGAGCCTTTGGTCCCGGTTCAGGCCACCAACCGGGACCAATGGTGGTGGGCCAGGAGCGAGGCCCATTGGTCCTGGTTCGTCCCACCAACCGGGACCAAAAGGTCCAGACGAACTGGGACCAATGGCCCACGTGGCCCGGCCGGCCCCCTGGGCTCACGAACCGGGACCAATGCCCACATTAGTCCCGGTTCTACACTGAACCGGGACTAATGGGCTGAGCCGGCCTGGACCATAGCCCTGTTTTCTACTAGTGGGGGTTTATAAACCAGTGTGGTCGCCCCTCGGCTAGCGAGGTGGGACTAAACTTGCGCACCGCACCTGCGCCAGAGCACCCCCTTTAGTACCGGTTGGTGGCACCAACCGGTACTAAAGGTGGGCCTTTAGTACCGGTTGGAGCCACCAACCGGTACTAAAGGGGGTGCAGTTCCCGCCGCTTGGCCAGGCCAAAACAGGCCTTTAGTACCGGTTGGTGGCTCCAACCGGTACTAAAGGTGCCTTCTATATATACAACACTTACGAAAATTTCATTCTCCCTCTGTTTCTTCCTCTGTTTCCCCATTGAAGCACCGCCCGCACGCCCCGATCGATCGACACCGTCTCCGTCGCGCCGTCCCCGCGTCGCCGCCCCCGCGTCACGCCCCAGCCCGTCGCTGCCCCCGGCCGTCGTCTCATCGTCGCCGTCGCCTCGCTGTGAGCTCTCCCCCTCTAACCCCTCTCCCTCGCCCCCGGCGGCCACCATGGGCGCCGCCCCTCCCCGAGCCCATACACACACACAAGCATGATGAACACACACACACACACGTACATATGTATGAATTAATGCATGTATATATTAGTATATACATATTTTGTATGTTTAATTAGTTTAGATTTTTTAGATTATTATTTTTTCACTAGTATATATGTATGAATGCATGTTAGATGGATATAATTAGTGTTTAATTAGTATGGAAATTTTTTATATAATGTTGTTTTCAGTTTTTTAATGGATGTATAAAAGTTGTGTTTTCTGTTTTTAGTATTAGATACTTAATTAGTATGAAATAGCATATAGAATTTTGACATATGCAATGATAGCATAATTATTGTTATATAGAAATGTTAGAAATTTTAGTTATCAAAATCCAATCATTAAAAAAAATGTTACTTTTTGCGGGCATATAGCTAGTATTTGTTCTCGACGATGCCCGGCCCGCATCCTCGCCGTCGACCCGTCCGCGACGACGTCCGACTGACCCATGTCCGGGACTGGGCTCCGCCGGGCTGGCACTGGGAGGTGCTGCCTGGAGGGGCGCGCCGCTTGATGAGGAACCCGGCCCCGGGTCCCGTCGTCGACCCTGATCTCGTTTGGTGGCGTTCGCGTGGGCCAGTTTCGGTGCGGAGGGAGTCGGCCCCGCCGGAGGTGGTACGTCGCCGTGTCAGGGAGGAGGATGCGCACGTCCATCGCTACATGGTTGCGTTAGAGGGCGGCAGGTTCTCCAATACCTGGCAGTTTCTTCAGGGATCTCACTTCAGCTATGATCCTGTGAGGGTTCCTTCTCTTTGGGTGTCCACCGCCCGCGCCGCAGGAACCACGAGTGTCCTAGATTCTTTTGTAGTATTCGATCTTTAATTAGCTACCTAGACAGTGATGTACTATTCAATATTATATATTATTTGAGACGATGTATTTGAGATTATATCTATTATTCGAGACGATGTATTCGAGATTATATATGTTATTCGAGACGATGTATTCGAGAATATATCTATTATTCGAGACGATGTAATTTGAATACTAAATTGTTTTATATTTCTTGTGGCATAGTTGAATAAAAGCTATGGCGGACAATACCGACAGAGAGGGAGAACAGACCATGTTCGATATAATACACGGGCCAGATGATGATCAGAATGAAGAAGATTATGACGGCTCCGAATTTCTAAACAACACCGGAGAGGGTGATATGATATTCGATCACGACGACCGAATTGAAGAAGTCATGACCGGCGAGGTATATATATTTATATAAGCAGGCATCTGGTGATCATCACATGTTTTAAATGACTTGAAGATATATTAACGAATCGATCTCTCTTCTTTAAGCCATCCGGATCAAGCAATTCTTCAGGCAACAGGACGAAACAAGGCCCGAACAAAAAGTTGAAGGAGGGCGTAAAGTATAATATCGAAGCTGGCCCCCAAGGTGCAGGACTTGGTTCTATGCGCATGGGGGGAGTTGGACCCGAAGATAGGCAAAGTTTCGACGAAGGCATGTCTGAACGGAGCCGACGATAATATACTTGTTGCAATAGAAGAGGCTCGAACGGGGGTGTTCCAGCCCAACAGAGAGAACGACGAGCTTACGCGTGCCCTGGGAAATCCTGAACACCC
The DNA here is from genome assembly GCF_003073215.2 of Triticum urartu. NCBI lineage: Eukaryota > Viridiplantae > Streptophyta > Magnoliopsida > Poales > Poaceae > Triticum > Triticum urartu. The sequence continues at coordinate 605,610,442 of NC_053028.1, forward strand.
GGGAAGAACACGAGGCAAGGGCGCTATTCCGTGGTATGAGGGGTTTTCGGACTGGAACGCCGACTACAGAACCCGTGCGAGAAGGAAGATTGCGGAGGAGAAGCAGAGGAAGATGGAGGAGGAGAAGAGGAAGCTGGACTATGAACGCCTTCAAGGCCTAGAATCAGCGCACGCAGACTTGGTAGTCAAATTCCAGCGGCAGCAGGAGCAGATCGACTCACTTAGCCAGCAAAGGGGGTCTCAGCAGCTGCAGCAGCTAGCGGATGATCCAGCATTGGATACCACTGTTGGGTTTCGTAGTAATTTCAAAAAAATTCCTACGCACACGCAAGATCATGGTGATGCATAGCAACGAGAGGGGGAGAGTATGATCTATGTACCCTTGTAGATCGATAACGAAAGCGTTAACTTGGTTGATGTAGTCGTACGTCTCCATGGCCCGACCGATCAAGCACCGAAACTACGGCACCTCCGAGTTCTAGCACACGTTCAGCTTGATGACGATCCCCGGACTCCGATCTAGCAAAGTGTCGGGGAAGAGTTCCGTCAGCACGATGGCGTGGTGACGATCTTGATGTACTACCGTCGCAGGGCTTCGCCTAAGCACTGCTACAATATTATCGAGGACTATCGTGGAAGGGGGCACCGCACACGGCTAAGAATATGATCACATGGATCAACTTGTGTCTCTAGGGGTGCCCCGTGCCTCCGTATATAAAGGCTCAAAGGGGGGGGGGGCTGGCCGGGCAAGAGGTGGTGCGCCAGGAGGAGTCCTACTCCTTCCGGGAGTAGGACTCCCCCCTTTCCTAGTTGGAATAGGATTCGCGGAGGGGGGAAAAGAGGAGAGAGAGGAGGAAGGGGGGCCGGCCCCCTCTCCTTGTCCTATTCGGACCAAAGGGGGGGAGGGGCGTGCGGCCCATCTCTGGCCACCTCTCCTCTCTTCCACTAAAGCCCATATACCTCCCAGGGGGTTCCAGTAACCTCCCGGTACTCCGGCAATATCCCGATTTCACCTGGAACACTTCTGATATCCAAACATATGCTTCCAATATATCAATCTTTATGTCTCGACCATTTCGAGACTCCTCGTCATGTCCGTGATCACATCCGGGACTCCGAACAACCTTCAGTACATCAAAATTCATAAACTCATAATATAACTGTCATTGTAACCTTAAGCGTGCGGACCCTACGGGTTCGAGAACAATGTAGACATGACCGAGACACGTCTCCGGTCAATAACCAATAGCGGAACCTGGATTCTCATATTGGCTCCTACATATTCTACGAAGATCTTTTATCGGTCAGACCGCATAACAACATACGTTGTTCCCTTTGTCATCGGTATGTTACTTGCCCGAGATTCGATCGTCGGTATCCCATACCTAGTTCAATCTCGTTACCGGCAAGTCTCTTTACTCGTTCTGTAATACATCATCCCGCAACTAACTCATTAGTTGAAATGCTTGCAAGGCTTAAGTGATGTGCATTACCGAGAGGGCCCAGAGATACCTCTCCAACAATCGGAGTGACAAATCCTAATCTCGAAATACGCCAACCAACATGTACGTTTGGAGACACCTGTAGAGCTCCTTTGTAATCGCCTAGTTATGTTGTGAAGTTTGGTAGCACACAAAGTGTTCCTCCAGCAAACGGGAGTTGCATAATCTCATAGTCATAGGAACATGTATAAGTCATGAAGAAAGCAATAGCAACATACTAAACGATCGGGTGCTAAGCTAATGGAATGGGTCATGTCAATCAGATCATTCAACTAATGATGTGATCCCGTTAATCAAATGACAACTCTTTGTCCATGGTTAGGAAACATAACCATCTTTGATTAACGAGCTAGTCAAGTAGAGGCATACTAGTGACACTCTGTTTGTCTATGTATTCACACAAGTATTATGTTTCCGGTTAATACAATTCTAGCATGAATAATAAACTTTTATCATGATATAAGGAAATAAATAAGAACTTTATTATTTCCTCTAGGGAATATTTCCTTCAGTCTCCCACTTGCACTAGAGTCAATAATCTAGATTATACTGTAATGATTCTAACACCCATGGAGCCTTGGTGCTGATCATGTTCTGCTCGTGGAAGAGGCTTAGTCAACGGGTCTGCTACATTCAGATCCGTATGTATCTTGCAAATCTCTATGTCTCCCACCTGGACTAGATCCCGGATGGAATTGAAGCGTCTCTTGATGAGCTTGGTTCTCTTGTGAAATCTGGATTCCTTCGCCAAGGCAATTGCACCAGTATTGTCACAAAAGATTTTCATTGGACCCGTTGCACTAGGTATGACACCTAGATCGGATATGAACTCCTTCATTCAGACTCCTTCGTTTGCTGCTTCCGAAGCAGCTATGTATTCTGCTTCACATGTAGATCCCGCCACGACGCTTTGTTTAGAACTGCACCAACTGACAGCTCCACCGTTTAATGTAAACACGTATCCGGTTTGCGATTTAGAATCGTCCGGATCAGTGTCAAAGCTTGCATCAACGTAACCGTTTACGATGAGCTCTTTGTCACCTCCATATACGAGAAACATATCCTTAGTCCTTTTAAGGTACTTCAGGATGTTCTTGACCGCTGTCCAGTGATCCGCTCCTGGATTACTTTGGTACCTCCCTGCTAGACTTATAGCAAGGCACACATCAGGTCTGGTACACAGCATTGCATACATGATAGAGCCTATGGCTGAAGCATAGGGAACATCTTTCATTTTCTCTCTATCTTCTGCAGTGGTCGGGCATTGAGCCTGACTCAACTTCACACCTTGTAACACAGGCATGAACCCTTTCTTTGCTTGATCCATTTTGAACTTCTTCAAAACTTTATCAAGGTATGTGCTTTGTGAAAGTCCAATTAAGCGTCTTGATCTATCTCTATAGATCTTAATGCCTAATATGTAAGCAGCTTCACCGAGATCTTTCATTGAAAAACTCTTATTCAAGTATCCCTTTATGCTATCCAGAAATTCTATATCATTTTCAATCAGTAATATGTCATCCACATATAATATCAGAAATGCTACAGAGCTCCCACTCACTTTCTTGTAAATACAGGCTTCTCCGAAAGTCTGTATAAAACCAAATGCTTTGATCACACTATCAAAGCGTTTATTCCAACTTCGAGAGGCTTGCACCAGTCCATAAATGGATCGCTGGAGCTTGCACACTTTGTTAGCTCCCTTTGGATCGACAAAACCCTCTGGTTGCATCATATACAACTCTTCTTCCAGAAATCCATTCAGGAATGCAGTTTTGACATCCATCTGCCAAATTTCATAATCATAAAATGCAGCAATTGCTAACATGATTCGGACAGACATAAGCATCGCTACGGGTGAGAAGGTCTCATCGTAGTCAATCCCTTGAACTTGCCGAAACCCTTTTGCGACAAGTCGAGCTTTGTAGACAGTAACATTACCGTCGGCTTCAGTCTTCTTCTTGAAGATCCATTTATTCTCAATTGCTTGCGATCATTGGGAAAGTCAACCAAAGTCCACACTTTGTTCTCATACATGGATCCCATCTCAGATTTCATGGCTTCAAGCCATTTTGCGGAATCTGGGCTCACCATCGCTTCTTCATAGTTCGTAGGTTCATCATGATCTAGTAGCATGACTTCCAGAACAGGATTACCGTACCACTCTGGTGCGGATCTTACTCTGGTTGATCTACGAGGTTCAGTAGTATCTTGTTCTGAAGTTTCATGATCATTATCATTAGCTTCCTCACTAATTGGTGGTGTCATAGAAACAGTTTTCTGTGATGCACTACTTTCCAATAAGGGAGCAGGTACAGTTACCTCGTCAAGTTCTACTTTCCTCCCACTCACTTCTTTCGAGAGAAACTCCTTCTCCAGAAAGTTTCTGAACTTAGCAACAAAAGTCTTTCCTTCAAATCTGTGATAGAAGGTGTATCCAATAGTCTCCTTTGGATATCCTATGAAGACACATTTCTCCGATTTGGGTTCGAGCTTATCAGGTTGAAGCTTTTTCACATAAGCATCGCAGCCCCAAACTTTCAGAAACGACAACTTTGGTTTCTTGCCAAACCATAGTTCATAAGGCATCGTCTCAATGGATTTTGATGGTGCCCTATTTAACGTGAATGCGGCCGTCTCCAAAGCATAACCCCAAAACGATAGTGGTAAATCAGTAAGAGACATCATGGATTGCACCATATCTAGTAAAGTACGATTACGACGTTCGGACACACCATTACGCTGTGGTGTTCCAGGTGGCGTGAGTTGTGAAACTATTCCGCATTGTTTCAAATGTACACCAAACTCGTAACTCAAATATTCTCCTCCATGATCAGATCGTAGAAACTTTATTTTCTTGTTACGATGATTTTCAACTTCACTATGAAATTCTTCGAACTTTTCAAACGTTTCAGACTTATGTTTCATTAAGTAGATATACCCATATCTTCTTAAGTCATCTAAGAAGGTGAGAAAATAACGATATCCGCCATGAGCCTCAATATTCATCGGACCACATACATCTGTATGTATGATTTCCAACAAATTTGTTGCTCTCTCCATAGTACCGGAGAATGGCGTTTTAGTCATCTTGCCCATGAGGCACGGTTCGCAAGTACCAAGTGATTCATAATCAAGTGGTTACAAAAGTCCATCAGTATGGAGTTTCTTCATGCGCTTTACACCGATATGACCTAAACGGCAGTGCCACAAATAAGTTGCACTATCATTATCAACTCTGCATCTTTTGGCTTCAGCATTATGAATATGTGTGTTACTACTATCGAGATTCAATAAGAATAGACCACTCTTCAAGGGTGCATGACCATAAAAGATATTACTCATATAAATAGAACAACCATTATTCTCTGATTTAAATGAATAACCGTCTCGCATCAAACAAGATCTAGATATAATGTTCATGCTTAACGCTGGCACCAAATAACAATTATTTAGGTCTAATATTAATCCCGAAGGTAGATGTAGAGGTAGCGTGCCGACCGCAATCACATCGACTTTGGAACCGTTTCCCACACGCATCGTCACCTCGTCCTTAGCCAATCTTCGCTTAATCCATAGTCCCTGTTTCGAGTTGCAAATATTAGCAACAGAACCAGTATCAAATACCCAGGTGCTACTACGAGCATTAGTAAGGTACACATCAATAACATGTATATCACATATACCTTTGTTCACCTTGCCATCCTTCTTATCCTCCAAATACTTGGGGAAGTTCCGCTTCCAGTGACCAGTCTGCTTGCAGTAAAAGCACTCAGTTTCAGGCTTAGGTCCAGACTTGGGTTTCTTCTCTCGAGCAGCAACTTGTTTGCTGTTCTTCTTGAAGTTCCCCTTCTTCTTCCCTTTGCCCTTTTTCTTGAAACTAGTGGTCTTGTTGACCATCAACATTTGATGCTCTTTCTTGATTTCTAGCTCCGCAGCTTTCAGCATTGCGAAGAGCTCGGGAATAGTCTTATTCATCCCTTGCATATTATAGTTCATCACGAAGCTCTTGTAGCTTGGTGGAAGTGATTGGAGAATTTTGTCAATGACGCTATCATCCGAAAGATTAACTCCCAGTTGAATCACGTGATTACAATACCCAGACATCTTGAGTATATGCTCACTGACAGAACTGTTCTCCTCCATCTTGCAGCTATAGAACTTATTGGAGACTTCATATCTCTCAATCCGGGCATTTGCTTGAAATATTAACTTCAACTCCTGGAACATCTCATATGCCCCATGACGTTCAAAACGTCGTTGATGTCCCGGTTCTAAGCCGTAAAGCATGGCACATTGAACTATCGAGTAGTCATCAGCTTTGCTCTACCAGACGTTCATAACATCTGGTGTTGCTCCAGCAGCAGGCCTGGCACCCAGCGGTGCTTCCAGGACGTAATTCTTCTGTGCAGCAATGAGGATAATTCTCAAGTTACGGACCCAGTCCGTGTAATTGCTACCATCATCTTTCAACTTTGCTTTCTCAAGGAACGCATTAAAATTCAACGGAACAACAGCACGGGCCATCTATCTACAATCAAACATACATAAGCAAGATACTATCAGGTACTAAGTTCATGATAAATTTAGGTTCAATTAATCATATTACTTAAAGAACTCCCACTTAGATAGACATCCCTCTAATCCTCTAAGTGATTACGTGATCCAAATCAACTAAACCATGTCCGATCATCACGTGAGATGGAGTACTTTCATTGGTGAACATCACTATGTTGATCATATCTACTATATGATTCACGCTCGAGCTTTCGGTCTCCGTGTTCCCAGGCCATATCTGTATATGCTTGGCTCGTCAAGTATAACCTGAGTATTCCGCGTGTGCAACTGTTTTGCACCCGTTGTATTTGAACATAGAGCCTATCACACCCGATCATCACGTGGTGTCTCAGCATGAAGAACTTTCGCAACGGTGCATACTGAGGGAGAACACTTCTTGATAATTTAGTGAGAGATCATCTTATAATGCTACCGTCAATCAAAGCAAGATAAGATCCATAAAAGATAAACATCACATGCAATCAATATAAGTGATATGATATGGCCATCATCATCTTGTGCTTGTGATCTCCATCCTCGAAGCACCGTCGTGATCACCATCATCACCGGCGCGACACCTTGATGTCCATCGTAGCATCGTTGTCGTCTCGCCAATCTCATGCTTTCACGACTATCGGTACCGCTTAGTGATAAAGTAAAGAATTACAGCGCGATTGCATTGCATACAATAAAGTGACAACCATATGGCTCCTGCTAGTTGCCGATAACTCGGTTACAAAACATGATCATCTCATACAATAAAATTTAGCATCATGTCTTGACCATATCACATCACAACATGCCCTACAAAAACAAGTTAGACGTCCTCTACTTTGTTGTTGCAAGTTTTACGTGGCTGCTACGGGCTTAAGCAAGAACCAATCTTACCTACGCATCAAAACCACAATGATAGTTTGTCAAGTTGGTGCTGTTTTAACCTTCGCAAGGACCGGGCGTAGCCACACTCGGTTCAACTAAAGTTGGAGAAACTGTCACCCGCTAGCCACCTTTGTGCAAAGCACGTCGGGAGAACCGGTCTCGCGTAAGCGTACGTGTAATGTCGGTCCGGGCCGCTTCGTCCAACAATACCGCCGAACCAGAGTATGACATGCTGGTAAGCAGTATGACTTATATCGCCCACAACTCACTTGTGTTCTACTCGTGCATATAACATCAACACATAAAACCTAGGCTCGGATGCCACTGTTGGGTTTCGTAGTAATTTCAAAAAAATTCCTACGCACACGCAAGATCATGGTGATGCATAGCAACGAGAGGGGGAGAGTATGATCTATGTACCCTTGTAGATCGACAACGGAAGTGTTAACTTGGTTGATGTATTCGTACGTCTCCATGGCCCGACCGATCAAGCACCGAAACTACGGCACCTCCGAGTTCTAGCACACGTTCAGCTTGATGACGATCCCCGGACTCCGATCCAGCAAAGTGTCGGGGAAGAGTTCCGTCAGCACGACGGCGTGGTGACGATCTTGATGTACTACCGTCGCAGGGCTTCGCCTAAGCACTGCTACAATATTATCAAGGACTATGGTGGAAGGGGGCACCGCACACGGCTAAGAATATGATCACGTGGATCAACTTGTGTCTCTAGGGGTGCCCCGTGCCTCCGTATATAAAGGCTCAAAGGGGGGGCTGGCCGGCCAACAGGTGGCGCACCAGGAGGAGTCCTACTCCTTCCGGGAGTAGGACTCCCCCCTTTCCTAGTTGGAATAGGATTCGCGGAGGGGGGAAAAGAGGAGAGAGAGGAGGAAGGGGGGCCGGCCCCCTCTCCTTGTCCTATTCGCACCAAAGGGGGGGAGGGGCGCGCGGCCCATCTCTAGCCACCTCTCCTCTCTTCCACTAAGGCCCACTAAGGCCCATATACCTCCCGGGGGGTTCCGGTAACCTCCCGGTACTCCGGTAATATCCCGATTTCACCCGGAACACTTCCGATATCCAAACATAGGCTTACAATATATCAATCTTTATGTCTCGACCATTTAGAGACTCCTCATCATGTCCGTGATCACATCCGGGACTCCGAACAACCTTCGGTACATCAAAATGCATAAACTCATAATATAACTGTCATCGTAACCTTAAGCGTGCGGACCCTATGGGTTCGAGAACAATGTAGACATGACCGAGACACGTCTCTGGTCAATAACCAATAGCGGAACCTGGATGCTCATATTGGCTCCTACATATTCTACGAAGATCTTTTATCGGTCAGACCACATAACAACATACGTTGTTCCCTTTGTCATCGGTATGTTACTTGCCCGAGATTCGATCGTCGGTATCCCATACCTAGTTCAATCTCGTTACCGACAAGTCTCTTTACTCATTCCGTAATACATCATCCCGCAACTAACTCATTAGTTGCAATGCTTGCAAGGCTTAAGTGATGTGCATTACCGAGAGGGCCCAGAGATACCTCTCCGACAATCGGAGTGACAAATCCTAATCTCGAAATATGCCAACCCAACATGTACCTTTGGAGACACCTGTAGAGCTCCTTTATAATCACCCAGTTACGTTGTGACGTTTGGTAGCACACAAAGTGTTCCTCCGGCAAACGGGAGTTGCATAATCTCATAGTCATAGGAACATGTATAAGTCATGAAGAAAGCAATAGCAGCATACTAAACGATCGGGTGATAAGCTAATGGAATGGGTCATGTCAATCAGATCATTCAACTAATGATGTGATCCCGTTAATCAAATGACAACTCTTTGTCCATGGTTAGGAAACATAACCATTTTTGATTAACGACTTGTCAAGTAGAGGCATACTAGTGACACTCTGTTTGTCTATGTATTGACACATGTATTATGTTTCCGGTTAATACAATTCTAGCATGAATAATAAACTTTTATCATGATATAAGGAAATAAATAATAACTTTATTATTGCCTCTAGGGCATATTTCCTTCAACCACCGCCTCATCCATGCCGAGAAGCAGCATCGGTTCCGCCCCGTTTGACGCAATGCTGGATAGATACCCCGTGGATGACATCGCGGAGAACACTAACTGCGAGCTACACTTCAAAATTAAGAACATATCCTTGAAGGTGGCGGACGGCGTTTCTTATACAAATTCCCCCGATGCAACCTTCCATTGCAACCCGATTCCAGCGGGCTATGCTCGTGTCGTGGTTGATGAGGTGGTGGACCAATATTCGGGGCTAGAGCTTGACATTCCTGGAGGTGACGAGGAGCACACACTCGGAGATGCCAAACATCGTATCATCCTATGGAGAAAGGATTGCATCATCTTTCGAAGGCCACCGACACCGCTTCACCCGACTCCTCATCGAAGTCCGCCACCGAGTCAGCAGACTCCCGCTCCTCCAAGTCCACCAACGCGTGAGGCCACTCCTCCTCCTCCATGTCCGGCAAAGTGTCAGGCCACTCCTCCTCCAAGTCCGACACAGCGTCAGACGTCCACTCCTCCTCCAAGTCCGGCACAACCTCAGGCCACTCCTCCTCCAAGTCCGGCACAGCTTCAAGCCACTCCTCCTCGTCCAACTCAGCCCCGTCAGCCGTCTCGGCCGCCTCAGCAATCGCAGAAGAGACACCCCGCAGCTATGGTGCGTAGCGGTACGAGTCGAGGTCATAGTACAGGAAGTACAGGCGGAGGCAAGCGATATAAATATGGTCCAAACCTCACTACTCTTCTTCCTGAGAGGGCTTACGACAGGACCGAGGAGCAAACCAATGCCATAGTGCGGGCAGAAGTTGACGCCCATTTTGGACCGAAACCGCCACCGTCGCCGAGGGAGAAAGTGCCTGTGGAAGTAGTTGACCACTTCATTCGTATGGCTCAACCACTAGCTCCTAAGCCTGTTGACACAGACTATGAGCGCCACATCAGGAAGTTACATCGACAACGTCTACAGAAGGAGGCGAGCTCGAGCTCGAGCAAACAACAAGCAGCTGGCAAAAAATGCGGGAAAACCGTTGCCCAGCTGGGAGAATAGGTGGCGCAATCGATCCCCCCGTTTGTTGTGCCGCCAACAACACGTGACAGTACGCACGCCCAATATTATTGTGGGCAAACAGTTTACGTTCCTGAGGTGGGTGATGTGGTAATAACCCAAGAGCATATAATGCAGGCTGAAACTCCCAACATCACTGTTGGACAACTCCTCGAGATCGAGGACATGCCTGTGCTTACAGAGGAGGAAATAAAACGGAAATATGCCTGGGGCCAACCTTTGGTCAAGCCAGAAGAGGTCAAGAAGCTCCCAACGAGAATGTATGAATTGCATCAATGGTACATGGACATTACCAAGAGATCTGATCGAGAGTCCCTCATGGTGCAAGTCAAGAAGGATCATTACTACCATCAGAAACTTGTGACCGTTGAGTATTCTGAACTATTTCAGTTATACAATCAAGACGCACTCGACAAATCTATCATCAGTTGCTATTGTCAGTAAGTAATTTCTTTCTGTAATTTAAGTCTAAAGCTAGCTATAGTGATCCTTTTGATCAATCATTACCTGTAATTATCCTCACTATATTCTTTTCTATGGTATTATGCAGGATGAAGATGTATGAAATGAGAAAAGGTGGACGCTATGGCATTGGGTTCATTGACCCAAACACCGTTAATGAATACACATGGAAAATAAACAAGCATCATGAAAAGCAGGTAGAGGACAGCATGCTAGAGTTCTTGAAGCGCCTCAAATACAATGAAGATATACTACTTCCTTACAACTTCCAGTGAGTCACACTTTCTTGTACTACAAATTCGCTGTTTTTGCCTACTAGCTAGCTACATGTTTTTGCTTACATATGCCCACTTAATTAAGACATGCAAACGTGTGTGCATGCAGATTTCACTAGATCTCGTGTATCATTAAAGTTGACGCCGGAACAGTTGAAATACTGGACTCACTACTCAAAGCAAATAGTGACTATAACATCTTGTTTGGGATAGTCAACAGGTAATTTCAATCATTATTAACTATATATCTTGGCCTATTTAGTTTGTCATTTCATGATAAGAACTATTTAATAACCCCTTTATTCATTTTCTTTGTCAGCGGGCAGGGCTTGGGCAAGGTTCATCAGCATCACGGAAGGCGAATGGAAACGACAGCTGAAATGGTTTCGACCCAAGGTAAGTAATTAAGTAGTACTAGCTAGCTAGCTAGCTAGCTGCCATCTCTTTAATTATCATGCTTGATTAATTATTATCTGATCAAATTAAATTCCATTCTCGTAATAAAGGCCCTGAAGTAGGCGCAGGGGACTGATCTGTGTGCATTCTGCGTTTGCGAGAACATTCGCATGATGGCGTCCGAAAGAAGCAGATCTCAAAGACAGGAATGGGTACGCTTGTCAGAACACTATTCACAATTTTTACACCATTATCGATATCTAGTCACACAACTAATACACATGCATATTGATCTCCTTCTTAACAGTTCACAGAGGTGCGGGACAAGCTCCTAGAAATGGAGCGCGTAGAAGCACTTCCAGAGGAAATAGCGGGATTTTTGCTCGACCAGGTCATAAATCCGAAGGGAGAATACTATTACCCGCTACCGCCCCCATCGACCAGGTCATGAACCACTTCCAATTGTCATCATGCTCCGAAGGCACCAATTAGGCTAATGCCACTGGCTCCGAAGGCAACATGCATATGTAGGAGAAATTGTATATAGCTATACATGTGTGCATGTGTGAATTAATATGGTGGTTTGTGAGACATTGATGATATATATATGATTGGTTCTACTAGAAATTCTATTTATATATATATATATATATGCATAACGTGTACAATGTGTAGTATCGTAAAATACCAGCAAATGAAAAAGAACTAAAATGGAAAACACAAAATTAAATGAAAAAGAAATCATAAAACCAAAAACCCCCCAAACATTTTAGTACCGGTTGGTGTTACCAACCGGTACTAAAGGGCTCCCGGCCCTCGGAGCTGGCTCGTGCCACGTGGTTGCCCTTTAGCACCGGTTCGTGTTGAACCGGTACTAAAGGGGGGGGCCCTTAGTGCCCACACTTTAGTGCCGGTTATGGAACCGGCACTAAAGGGCCTTACGAACCGGTGCTATTGCCCGGTTCTGCACTAGTGTGTCTTCAGGCAGAGGGGCCGGACAGTTAATCTGCCCCGACGTCTCCACCCAGTCCTGTCAAAGGCATGGAGCTCAGACCCCGCACATGGTTAAGCTAGGAGAAATAAATATCCTACCAGATGTATAGAACTCACCGAATGCGCTAGGCGCTTCGCGCTTAGCCTGCGGTCCTCGATGAGAGAGGAAGGGACCTCGGCGCCCTTGAACAGCACCCTCCAGACATCCTTGTGCGTCGTAACGAAGAGCTCGCTCAGAGTCTGGTGCTGGGCAGGGGTCAAACTCCCACAAGCTGAAATCCCGTTGTTGACACGGGAGGATTCGGCGAATGAGCATGACCTGGACTATGTTGACAAGCTTGAGCTTCTTGCTTGCCATATTCCGGATACATTTCTAGAGTCCGTCCAGCTCCACCGATGAACCCCAGGATAGGCCTTCTCTTTCTAGGAGGTGAGCCCCGTGGGGATTCCGGATCGAAACTCGGGGGCCGCCACCCAGTTGGTGTCGCGCGGCTCGGTGATGTAGAACCACGCCGATTGCCACCCCTTTATGATCTCCACGAAGGAGCCTTCAAGCCATATAACATTGGGCATCTTGCCCACCATGGCTCCGCCGCATTCTGCTTGTTGGCCCCCCACCACCTTCGGCTTGATATTGGAGGTCTTCAGCCACAGGCCGAAGTGGGGCCGGATGCGGAGGAAAGCCTCACGCACGACGATGAACGCCGAAATGTTGAGGATGAAGTTCGGGGCCAGATCATGGAAGTCCAGCCCGTAGTAGAACATGAGACCACGGACGATTGGATGGAGGGGAAACCCTAGTCCGCGGAGGAAGTGGTGGAGGAAAACTACCCTCTCGTGAGGTTCCGGGGTAGGAACGATCTGCCCCGCAGCGGGCAGCCGATGCGCGATATTCGCGTCTAAGTATCCGGCTCCGCGCAGCTTTTTGATGTGACCCTCTGTGACGGAGGAAGCCATCCACTTGCCTCCCGCTCCGAACATGTTTGGAGAAGGTTGAGGAGAAGGATGTGGACTTGGGCGTTAGAGCTTGAGTGCGCAAGAATGGATGAGCAAGGAGGAAGAAGGCGTGGGTAGAAAAAGGTGAAACCATATCCCTTTATAAGGGCGGCCGAAACTATGTGCCCCCACCAGCCTGGTGAAACTCGCTTATCCCCCAAGCGCCGTAATTGATGGCGCGGTTGGGTTACCCACGCCCGTATTGAAGAGAATCCCGTAATAAGGGGGACACGATCTCTTCTTTGACAAGACGTGTCAAGAAACTGTCTCGCGTTATGTGCGGGGCTAGTTAAAGGAAACGGTTCGAATAATCACCGGGCCATGGCATAATGTCATGTTGCCAAAACGTGTCAGCAGATTAGATTTGTGGAAATATTATTCTCTCTACGGTGGTATGTGGAACTTATTTTGCAGGGTCGGACACTATCCTTGTATTCAAATTTTTCCGTGCTGTATTCGGAGGAGGAACCCGCCTTGCAATGCTGAAGACAACATTGCGCGCCAGACTCATCGTCTTTGAAGCCTGGTTCAGGGGCTACTGAGGGAGTCCTGGATTAGGGGGTCTCCGGACAGCCGAACTATATCATTTGGCCGCACTGTTGGACTATGAAGATACAAGATTGAAGACTTCGTCTCGTTTCCGGACAGGACTCTACTTGGCGTGGAAGGCAAGCTAGGCAATACGGATATGTATATCTCCTCCTTTGTAACCGACCTTGTGTAACCCTAGCCCCTCCCGGTGTCTATATAAACCGAAGGGTTTTAGTCTGTAGGAAAACATACAATCATACCATAGGCTAGCTTCTAGGGTTTTGTCACATCCTAGCTAGTCATGCATTAGAGTGTTGCATCATGTCTACCTTTCATCAGAAACTTGAATTGGGGAAGACAGAACCCCCAGCACCCCCTCTGGAATCAACTAAGGTTTACTAAAAATATTTTCAATGAACCTGAAATGCCCTTCTAAAAAGTTCACTCTCTTTGTTAGAACCTCTGGCAAAATTGGTGCACAATTTTCTAGGTCAATAGAAGGTCATTGAATTAAATCATATGTAATTTGCATTTGGGCATTTGAATGCTAGTAAATATTTTAAATGCTCAAATAATTCTGAAGATAAGTGTGGGCTGTTGGAAATATTCTAAACAGAGCCTCTGATTATTTTCGGGATTTTTAGAAGTGCCTAGCTATTTTTAATAAAGCCACAAACCTATAGAAAAATAGAAAACAGAAATTAAAAGAGAGGGAGAGAACTTACCTGGCTGCAGCCCATCAGCCGGCCCACTTGGCGGCCCAGCGCTATGCGGGCCCATGCCAGCCAGCTGCTTCGTCCCTGCCAGGCAGGCAGAGAGCTGACGCCGGCGAGCGCGATCTCGCCACGGCGCTAGCAGCTTGCCGCTTCGCGCGCTTGGACCCTAGGAAGGCTCCACGTCGCCGCCCCAACCCTGTGGACACCTCACTCGCCCCCTGCCTCTCCCCCTCGCTCTCCCGCACCATGGCCGACGCACCTGCCGCCGCACCGCCGTCGTAGTCACGCCCTCCGTCGTCCCCGCGCCGAGCCACCGTTTCCAGAAGCTCCGCCGCCCTCCCCTCCTTCGAGCAAGCCGAGCCCCGAGCGCTCGCTTGCCCCGCAGCCTCTTCAACAACCTCGCCCGACTCCGCCATCGCCGGAGATCCCCTTCGTCATTTACCACCGCATTAGCTCGTCACCGACCGTGCCATCCATTCCTACGTGACCGCCGTGAGCTCAGCTACCTCCCCATCCTCTCCGTTTGTCTTCTCGTGCACTGTAGCAACTACACGAAGCTTCACCACACGCGCCACCGCCGAGCTCGTCGCCGACGTGTCTCCGGCCAACCACCGGCCACACCACCGTGTCCAACACACTCACTGCATCCCCAGGAGCCCAACACACCTCACCACGCACCTCGCCGTGCCCTGTAGCCTCGGGCTCATCTTCGCCCGACTCCGGCGACCGCCAAGGTCGTTGCCGGCGACGTTTCCGGTCACCCCGGGCTCAACCACCACCACCAAACGCTGCGGCTTGCTCCCAGCTACGCGTAGATGCCCTCCGCCGCTCATTTGGTCACCGGAACGCACTAATGCACTTCCACCGCCGCGTCTGGCCTCGCCGGTGGCTAAACGCCGGCGGGTTTGACCCGTTGACCTTGACTGGGTGGGCCCAGGTGGACTCCCCTGAGTCTATGACAAGTGCCCCCCCCCCTGCTAATTAACCCACATTAGTTTTAACTAAATTTAGTTAGTTTAAATAACTGCTGACACGCGGGACCCACTGGTCAGGTTGACCTGGACGTCCCCGTTTACCACTAACGTCACCTTGACGCACTGCTGATGCAATAACTAATTTCTGGATTTATTTTTATATAGAGAATTCCAGAAATTGTTGCAAATTTTAAAAAATCATAGAAATTAATCTGACACTCCAAATGAAAAGATTTATATATGAATTTTGATCAAAAAAATTCAATCTATCCATTGGTAATGGTTTCATGCATGACAAAACAAGTTAACCTTCCTGTTTAAAAAAGTTAATGCACTAATATGGCTATGTTAAATGAACTAACATTTGAATCTTTGATTCAAATGGATTCATTCCTTTCTGTTTTAGCTTGCATTAGGCCAAGACACATTCATTTTGCCATGTCATAGAATACATCATATTGTTGCATATTGTCATGTGTTGATTATGTTTGGTGTGTCTTTCGTGGTAGGTTCTGCCTCTGAGGATAACCGTGAATATTCCTCTGAAGGGCAGTACCCTACTACCACTACATCAGGCAAGCAGCCCCATTGATCATATCGATACAATCCCATGTTCTCGCCTCTGCTCTCATTTACTGCATTAAGACAACAACGTTTCAAACTGTTGTGTGCTACGGTAGTTGAACCCTTATCCTCTGCATGACCTGTCATTGCCACAGTAACTAGATGAAACCCACTAGCATGTGTAGGAGTTGATTGAGCCATGTATGTGTTTCCTACCTTGCTATGCCTGCTATGCTTAGAGTTGTGTCAGGTCTGGTTCATTTGGGTGATGGGCTAGAGTGAAATGATTATGTCGGTAAGGTGAGGGATGTGTTGAACATGATTTGGTAATGGTATCGATGAGAGGCGATGTAGGAGTACATGGTGGGTTGTTTCACTGAGGTCGTCCATAAGAACTGAGATCTGTATGCGTGATTTAAGATTCAGCTACTACCACACATTGGGCCCTGAAATATGACCCCGCTCGACTTATTGACCCCTCTCGTCCTCTGTCTAGGAGTTGCAACTAGTTTCTGGTGTTTGTAGGTTATGTGTTCGCGGCCGTGCGTAGTGCTGACCCTAGGGGTGGGCTATGATGTGGTAGATACACTATGGCCGGGTATGTCGGGCGCCCATTTGGCATCTCGGGACCCTGTACACATCGTTTGGGGCCGTTGAGGACACCCCGGCCGGATTTCCTTTCGGATGGAACCTGAATAGGAGATAAACCTGGACTAGAGACTTGTGTGGTTAGTCAGGTCGTGGTCTACACCCACGTCGGCTTTCGCTTGAAGTCTGCCAAGCACATGTCGTGTGCAGACGCTAAGTGGTGGAAACATGTGTGACGAAGTACACCCCTGCAGGGTAAAAAACTATTCGAATAGCCGCGTCTGCGGTAAAGGACTACTTGGTTGCCTATATAGTTCATAGAAAAGTTAATGGTTACCACTAAAAGACTCAAGATAAGTGTGAGTACCGAGGATGGCCCTCTCATAGGATGACGAGGGAGGATCCCCGTTGGAGTATTGTGTTGGTGATTAGTGGACTCGTGTGCGAAAACTATTTTACTAGTGGTGTCCCGTAGGATAGCTTAGCCAAGAGTCAAAGCTGGCTTGCTGCAATAACTCCACCACCTTCTTGAGAATGAGCATGTATAGTAGGTTCTGATGTAAGACTTGCTGAGTACCTTTGTACTCATGTTTGCTTAATTACTGTTTTTAGACGACAACAACGCCCCCTCCGATGGGTTTTATGTAGTCGAGAGTGACTTGCCACCCAGGTGGTGATCCTGGCCATCGAGGGCCCTATGTAGATAGACAGGCTTCGAGAAGCCTTCTTTCTTCCTAGCGTCTGTACTCAGACTATTTGCTTCCGCATGTGCTTGTATGCTTGTATGACTTGAGTGTCGGGTCATGTGACCCCTACCTGTATGAACATGTTATGTATGGCTCTCTGGAGCCTTTAAATAAAGTACTTGAGTTGTAGAGTTTTGTTGTGATGCCATGTTGTATTTGCACATATCGAGCATATTGTGTGTATGATTGAAATGCTTGGTATGTGTGGGATCCGACAATCTAGTTGTTTATCCTTGGCAGCCTTTCTTATGGGGAAATGTAGTCTAGTGCTCCTCAAGCCATAGTAGTCCGCTACAGCCCGGTTCACCAGAGTCCTCTTAGCCCAGCACTACTACTCAGGACACTTGACTGGCCGGCATGTGTTTCACTTTGTTCCTATGTCTGTCCCTTTGGGGAAATGTCACGCGGTGACTTACGGAGTCCTGCCTAGCCTGATACAGCCCGGTTCCCTGGAGTCCTGTTAGCCCAGTGCTATAGCTCGGATTCACACGCTGATGACCGACTTGTTCGATGTGATTCATGTATGCTTGTCCCCATAGGTCTGTGCCGCTTTGGGTTCACGACTAGCCATGTCGCCCCAGGTTCTCTGTCATATGGATGCTAGCGACACTATCATATACGTGAGCCAAAAGGCGCAAACGGTCCTGGGCCACGGTAAGGCGACACCCGTGGGGATACCGTGCGTGAGGCCGCAATGTGATATGAGGTGTTACCGGCTAGATCGATGTGACTTGGAATCGGGGTCCTGATAGGTTTAGCCTCTCTGATCTCGTGGTAGATCAACTGATGTAATACTCATATCATCAAGAATAAATCAAGCAGGATGTAGGGTTTTACCTCCATCAAGAGGGCCCGAACCGGGGTAAAACATCATGTCCCCTGCCTCCTGTTACCATCCGCCTTAGAGGCACAGTTCGGGATCCCCTACCCGAGATCCGCCGGTTTTGACACCGACACCTGGTTTCTCCGAAGAGGCGTTCGAGCCATCAACTCAGGAGAAGCGTACATCCGAGCTGCTCAAAATGGCCTTGCCAGAGCCACAGACCAGTATGTAAAGGATATAAGGGTAAGAAAATCTGATAATTATGTATATCAGTAGCCCCTTAGACTTGAAACAGTTGGCACAACTGATTTAAGGATCATTATATGCGTAGGTTCTTATGGAGAAGAATACCCAGTTGTCTCAAGAGCTGGAGGAGTGCAAAGCCCAGCTACGGGCCACAGTTGCCGGAATGGAGGAGTCCAAGAAGGCCCCATCTGGTAATACTTGTCCTGATCGAAAAGAATGAAATGACATGTACCAGTTAGTAATTGGCATGCATGCAAATCTAACAATTGATTCTATAGATAATCCCGGAGTGAATCCGAGGATCGTGCGAGGGGATGAGCAACATGCTCAACGATAGCTAGAGGCTGGCGAGCGCGTGCTTACGCGGGTTAGGCGGGAGAAAAATGATCTCCAAGATGCCAATACCCGGCTAGGCATTGAACTGAAAGATGTTTGGGCCCAGCTCGCTGACTCCGTAAAGGAGAATAAAAGGTTTCGATGCGGCATTTTTATTAAGGGCTTGCACGAACTTTTATAGAGTTTGGCAAAGAAACCGGCTAACAGAGTTATATCTGTAGGAATGCTGACGGGTCGTCCCGAAGAGGAGATGCCTGGAACTGCGGGCGTTCTTCTGCAAGAGCTCTCACAACTACATGAACAAGTTCGGCAGGTGATGCAGGGCATTGCCCAGGCCTTGTGGCCATCCGCCTCCCTGCTAGGAGGCATGGGGGAGCTCGTAGAGATGCTCAAGGGAGCGTGACGCGCTTCTGATTATGGAAGATATCTGCCTGCCGATAAGGTGCAAGGGAAGCCTGGGCCATGGTGAAGACGCGATATACCAAGGCTGACCCGAACCACATGGCTGAGGTCGGACCTGTAGGGTCTAATGGGAAAGAGATCCCCATTAGTCTGGTATACGACCAGGTAAAATTAGCCGCAAAGTATTCTCACCAGGATTGTAGGCTAGACAGCCTGTTGGATGGTATAGAAGAAGAATTTAGTCAGTCTAAGTGAAAGTGTACTTCAAGTGACATATTTTGTCCCTAGCCGGATTGTAAATCATTTGTCATGGTGGACCTTTTCGCTTCGACCTCCGGACCCGACAATCTGGAGTGTATCCGAATATCCGCTCAGTTATGTAAAAACCGGGGTATGCGTGGAAACCAGGCGTAGGGGTCATAAGTTCTTGAACAGACAAGTACCGAACTAGCTATGTTATATTACATGGATAGTAAGAAACATCTTCCAGGGAGAATAGTTCCGTTAAGGGTTCCTTTCCATGGGTACGCATGCATTAATGTGCATGTTCGGACTGCGAAAAGAGATGTAGGATATAAACATCTGGGGGCATGTATTGCAATAAGTAAAACTCATCTTTTGTTCACCGACCGAATATTCGCTTAAGAACGCTAGCTTTTGGCTTCACCCAATCTGAGGTACACATCCGGCTGACCCAGCAGTAACAATTGCAGAGGTGCTCCCCTTATGCCCTAGCCGAATTAACAAGAACGTAGGGCATAAACACAAGAGCGAGGCAACCCAGCTTGGCCAAAACGTTAGTCATATCGATGCATATAATGGTGAAGAAAAGGTACATGTGGAAAAGTAACACATGTGCAGGGGGCATAGAGCCCGGAACATAATTATATTAAGCTTCTGTATAAGAAGCCCCTAGGTATAATGAGCAGGCATGGCGCATCCAGATTTTGTGGTCAGGACACATTTTAACCTTTTAAGGCCGTGAAGAAAAAGGGAAGAAAGAAAGAAACATAGATAGCGGATATATATATATAAGGAGGAGGCAAGGAGACGAACACAGAGTCCAGCACTAGGCGTAGAACCTTCGGAGTCTGGCCGCGTTCCATGGGTTTGGCTCGAGTCGATTGTCCGATGCATCATGCAGACGGTATGCTCCACTGGTTAGAACTTTGTCGATGATGAAGGGACCTTCCCATTTAGGCTTGAGCTTGTCCTTTTTCTTCTCTGGTAGGCGTAGAACGAGTTCACCAACGTTATAAGTTTTTGCCCGTACTTCTCTGCTTTGATACCATCGAGCCTGTTGCTGATAGAATGCAGAGCGGGCTTTTGCAATGTCACGCTCCTCCTCCAGGGCGTCTAAACTGTCCTGCCGATCAAGCTCGGCTTCTTTCTCTTCGTACATGCGCACTCGAGGTGAGTCATGAATGATGTCGCAGGGTAGTACCGCCTCTGCGCCGTACACCATAAAAAATGGTGTGTATCCGGTAGTGCGATTCGGCGTGGTCTGCAGCCCCCATAGTACGGAGTCGACCTCCTCAACCCAGTGCGTATCTGATTCCTTCAAGGATTGCACTAATCTGGGTTTAATGCCGCTCATAATAAGACCATTTGCTCGTTCAACTTGACTGTTTAATTTGTTTGGGGGTGATAGATGGAGGAACAATTGAGCTTAATGCCAATGTTGCCGCACCAAGTTTTTACCTCGTCGGCTATGAAGATTGAGCCGTTATCGGTGATGATGCTGTGGGGGACACCATAATGGTGTACAACCCCGGATATGAAGTCTATCACTGGTCCGGACTCGGCCGTTTTAACTGGTTTGGCTTCTATCCATTTGGTGAATTTATCCACCATGACCAATAGGTACTTTTTCTTATGGCTTCCTCCTTTAAGGGGTCTGACCATATCAAGCACCCAGACCGCAAAGGGCCAAGCAATGGGATTGTTTGGAGAGCGGTAGGTGGCATATGGATTTGGTTTGCAAAAAGCTGGGAACCGATGCAATGTTGGACGAGGTCCTGTGCGTATGCTCGGGCTGTCGGCCAGTAGAAACCTGTACGGAAGGCCTTGCTTACAAGGGCTTGAGCTGCGGCGTGATGGCCGCCGAGTCCAGCATGAATTTCTGCCAAAAGTTGTCGTCCTTCCTCTTCGGAGATGCACCTTTGAAGTACTCCGGTAGCGCTTGAGGGAGTCCTGGATTAGGGGGTGTTCGGGTAGCTGCACTATACCTTCAGCCGGACTCCTGGACTATGAAGATACAAGATTGAAGACTTCGTCCCGTGTCCGGATGGGACTTCCCTTGGCATGGAAGGCAAGCTTGGCGATGCGGATATTAAATATCTCCTATCATTGTAACCGACTTTATGTAACCCTAACCCTATCCGGTGTCTATATAAACCGGAGGGTTGTAGTCCGTAGGCAATCAACTCCATACACAACAATCATACCATAGGCTAGCTTCTAGGGTTTAGCATCCTTGATCTCGTGGTAGATCTACTCTTGTACTACCCATATCATCAATATTAATCAAGCAGGAGTAGGGTATTACCTCCATCAAGAGGGCCCGAACCTGGGTAAAAAACATCTTGTCCCTTGTCTCCTGTTACCATCCGGCCTAGACGCACAGTTCGGGACCCCCTACCCGAGATCCGCCGGTTTTGACACTGACATTGGTGCTTTCATTGAGAGTTCCTCTGTGTCGTCGCCTTTAGGCCCGATGGCTCCTTTGATCATCAACGACGATACGGTCCAGGGTCAAACTTTTCTCCCCGGACAGACCTTCGTCTTCGGCGGCTTCGCTCTGCGGGCCAATTCACTCGGCCACCTGGAGCAGATTAAGAGCTACGCCCCTGGCCATCAGGTCAGGTTTGGAAGCCTAAACTACACGGCTGACATCCACGGGGACTTGATCTTCGACGGATTCGAGCCACAGCCAAGCACGCCACACTGTCTCGATGGGCATGATATAGCTCTGCCGCCGAACAGTGCCTTGGAGGCCGCATACGCATCGGTTTCGACCATTGATTCGGAGCATACTGCGCCGATCGAGGATCAGCGGTTAGACGCTGCCTCAGGGGCTGCGATCTCAGAGGCGATCGAGCCGAACTCCAGCCCCGCACTCCGCATGGCCCGTGACTCCGAGGATCCGGACTCCTCCCCGGACTCCGAACCCCCCGCGCCCCTGCCAATCGAATCCGATTGGGCGCCGATAATGGAGTTCACCGCCGCAGACATCTTTCAGGAGAGCCCTGGCCGGACTACGGTCAGCGAGGGTGGGATACGGACGATAAGGAAATTCAAAGCCCACCCACCACCCACTTTGTAGCCACTGTCGACGATCTAACCGACATGCTTGACTTCAGCTCCGAAGATATCGACGGCATGGACGACGATGTAGGAGACGAACAGGAACCAGCACCTGTAGGGTGCTGGAAGGCCACCTCGTCATATGACATATATATGGTGGATACTCCAATAGATGGAGATGGCGATGGAACAGTGGGGGATGACGCCCCCAAGAAACAGCCAAAGCGCCGGCGTCAACGGCGCCGCTCTAAATCCCGCCAAAGCAAAAATGGTGATTCCGGCACGGGAGATAATACTACCCCAGATAACGCCGAAGAACACCCACCTCAGCAAGATTCGGCACAGGAAGATGGAGAAGCCAGCCCTCATGAGAGAGCGGCAGACCGAGAGGTCGAGGATGATAACTATACGCCTCCCTCCGAAGACGAGGCAAGCCTTGATGCCGACGAATTCGTCATACCATCAGACCCCGCCGAACAAGAGCATTTTAAACGCGGGCTTTTAGCCACGGCAAGCAGCCTCAAGAAAAAGCAGCAACAACTTAAAGCTGCCCAAGATTTGCTAGCTGACAGATGGACTGAAGTCCTTACAGCCGAAGAGTATGAACTCGAACGCCCCTCCAAGAGTTACCCGAAGCGCAGGCCGCTACCCAGATCAGAGGAGGAAGCACCTACATCACCAGCGCATGACATGGCAGACCGCCCACCTCGCGGCCGCGACAGAGAGGCCCCTCGGCCCTCCACCCAAGCCATGCCCCGACGCCGCTCAACTAAGGCACAGGAAAATGCGCCCGACCTGCGAGACATACGGGAGGATAAGGCAAGACAAACAAGATCGATCTATGGATCGCGCAGGCGCCCTATGGCATGTGACAATGATCTTCACTCCGGATACAACAAATCCGGCCGGGCCGAACACAACAGACATAGCGCTTCCGAGCTACGTCGTGATATAGCCCAGTACAGAGGCGCCGCACACCCGCTATGCTTCACGAATGAAGTAATGGATCATAAAATCCCAGAGGGTTTCAAACCCGTAAACATCGAATCATATGATGGCACAACAGACCCGGCGGTATGGATCGAGGATTATCTCCTTCACATCCACATGGCACGCGGCGATGATCTACACGCCATCAAATACCTCCCGCTCAAACTTAAAGGACCAGCCCGGCATTGGCTTAACAGCTTGCCAGCAGACTCAATCGGTTCTTGGGAGGACCTGGAAGCAGCATTCCTTGACAACTTCCAGGGCACTTACGTGCGACCACCGGATGCCGACGACTTAAGCCACATAATTCAGCAGCTAGAGGAATCGGCCAGACAATTCTGGACACGGTTCCTAACAAAGAAAAACCAAATAGTTGATTGTCCGGACGCAGAGGCCCTAGCAGCCTTCAAGCATAACATCCGCGATGAGTGGCTTGCCCGGCACCTGGGACAGGAAAAGCCGAAATCCATGGCAGCCCTCACAACACTCATGACCGGCTTTTGTGCGGGAGAAGACAGCTGGCTAGCTCGCAGTAACAACTTATCAAAGAACCCTGGTAATTTGGATACCAAGTACAAAAGTGGTAGGACATGTCGGAATAAGCAAAAACGCCGCGTTAACAGCGACAGCAATGAAGACACGGCAGTCAATGCCGGATTCAAAGGCTATAAATCCGGTCAGCGGAAAAAGCCATTCAAAAAGAATACTCAGGGCCTGTCTAGTTTGGACCGAATACACGATTGCTTGTGCCAGATACATGGCAACCCCGAAAGGCCAGCCAATCACACTAATAGGGATTGTTGGGTGTTCAAGCAGGCAGGCAAGTTAAGGGCCAAAAACAGAGACAAGGGGCTGCACAGCAACGACGAGGAGCCCAAGCCGCCGAACAACAATGGACAGAAGGGCTTTCCCCCACAAGTGCGGACGGTGAACATGATATACGCAACCCACATTCCCAAGCGGGAGCGGAAGCATGCGCTAAGGGACGTATACGCGATAGAGCCAGTCGCCCCAAAGTTCAACCCATGGTCCTCCTGCCCAATCACCTTTGATCGAAGGGACCATCCCACTAGCATCCATCATGGCGGCTTCGCCGCATTGGTTCTTGACCCAATCATCGACGGATTTCATCTCACAAGAGTCTTCATGGACGGCGGCAGTAGCCTGGACCTGCTTTATCAGGATACAGTGCGGAAAATGGGCATAGATCCCTCAAGGATTAAGCCCACAAGAACGACATTTAAAGGCATTATACCAGGTGTAGAAGCCAACTGTACAGGCTCAGTAACACTTGACGTGGTCTTCGGATCCCCGGACAATTTCCGAAGCGAAGAGTTAATCTTCGATATAGTCCCGTTTCGCAGTGGCTATCACGCCCTGCTCGGACGAACCGCATTTGCAAAGTTCAATGCGGTGCCGCACTACGCATATCTCAAGCTCAAGATGCCAGGCCCTCGAGGAGTAATTACGATCAACGGAAACACCGAACGCTCCCTCCATACGGAGGAGCATACGGCGGCTCTCGCAGTGGAGGTACGAAGTAGCCTTCTCAGGCAATTCTCCAGTCCGGCCATTAAAAAGCCAGACACTGCCAAGCGCGCCCGGAGTAACCCACATCAGGACCGCCTGGCACACTCTGAGCAAGCGTAGCAATGTGGGCCCAACCCCACCTATCACGACATAGCGAAACCAGTACCTCGCGTACATAACTACGCCCTTGAAATACCATGGGCATAGGGGAAGGGGCACAATAACGGCACGCCCAGAATACTGCTTAAAACGTACTAGGGGCTGCTGGATTCTCTTTTTAATTTTTTCTTACCTTCAGGACTCCATACTTCGGATGACCTGTTCGGCAATTCGACTGCCGCACAAACGATGCAAGATCTAGGGAGGCAGACAAGCCATGCCGCACTATGAAACTCCCAGGTGGTCTCTGTTACGAGCGGTATACCTGTTTTAAATACAATTCCGCGGCCTGCCCCCGGTCAGAACATACTGAATAGTCCAATATCTTTTGCTTACTACACTATTTGTATCGTTCGGCTTTGATAAATAGCCTTTATATAAACAATGCATAGCTTTTGTCTATTTTCTGCATTACTCTCTTTTATATATGTTCATTAATGACATGTTGCATCCGTACACTGTGGTACGGCAAGTACGCCAGGGGCTTCAGTACCCTTTAATATGGTGTGAGAAGTCTGTAAACTTCCACAAGAGCGGCACCCCGAACTTATAGCACTATATGCATCGGCTCCGAATCATGATTTGGGTCAATAGTTGGGTTTGCCCGGCTCCTATGTTTTGGTGCCTTACGTTCCGCTATATCGGCTAAGGTAGCACTAGGAGAACCACTGCGATTGTGCCTCGGTTGAGCTGGGTTAAGCACCTTAGTGGAGAAAGCTAAAACTGACTGCCATGATGAGGCGAGAGACCGGTCGCTGTTGGAGAGGTTTTTTCGAGTCCCTAAAGACTTATGCCGCTTCGAGCGAGGAGCTGGATTTGTCCGGCCAAGGCGTGGATAGCGCCCCGAACTCGGTCTTCCGAACTAGGGGCTTTGCCGAAATTTAAAATTATAAAGTTCTATGGCTAAGTGAGAGTGTTCAAGCATTATAGTCCAATTGCCTGGTTCGTTGTACTGAGCGCCTCCCTCGAAGGACCCAACTAAGGGAAAAAGAGCGCTCAGGTTTATCCCGAACATCCCAGCACTAGTGGCATGGGGGCAGAAGCCGACGACTGGCCATCTCTCAATTTTTTGATAAACGGCCGCACAGAAAATAATATTTTAAATTCAAAAAGCATTGCTTAAGCGCCTATGAACAAGTTTTCAGCGCACAGGATAAAAACGAGCGAGTTTATTCAAAAATTACATCCTTGGTACATTCATCCGCCACAAGGTGGGCACCCGCAAGAACATCCTTGTAATAGTTCTCGGGCTTGCGATGCTCCTTCCTCGGCGGCGGCCCGTCCTTCACAAGCTTCTCACCGTCCAGCTTACCCCAGTGCACCTTTGCACGGGCAAGGGCCCGACGGGCACCTTCGATGCAGACGGAGCGCTTGATGACCTCGAGCCTTGGACAGGCCTCCACCAGCCGCCGCACCAGCCCGAAGTAGCTCCCAGGAAGGGCCTCTCCGGGCCACAGCCGAACTATGAAGCCCTTCATGGCCTGTTCGGCCGCCTTGTGGAGCTCAACCAGCTGTTTCAGCTGGTCGCTCAAGGGCACAGGGTGTCCAGCCTCAGCATACTGAGACCAGAACACCTTCTCCGTCGAGCTGCCTTCTTCAGCTTGGTAGAATGCGGCGGCGTCGGATACGCTGTGGGGAAGATCTGTGAATGCCCCGGGAGAACTCCGGATTCGGGTAAGTAACAAGTAGTTTACTTTTATATTTTTGCTTTGCATAAAGAATGCCTTACCCGCTACTATCTTCTTAATCTCCTCCAACTCTTGGAGGGCCTTTTGGGCTTCAGCCTTGGCAGACTTGGTAGTCTCAAGGGCCGCCGTGAGCTCGGACGCTTGGGTCTTTGACTCAAGCTCCAAACTCTCATGTTTTTTCATGAGAGCCTGAAGCTCTTGCTACACCTCGCCGACCTGAGCCCCAAGTTTCTCTCGCTCGGTGTGCTCCGCGGCCGTTTTCTTTTCGGCCTCGGACAGCGCCTGCTTGAGGGTCGCCACCTCAGCCGTGGCGCCTATAATAAGCAGTGCAATCCTGTTATTTTTTGCAATGAAGCCTCTCTATAGGCACTTTTTCTGCAAGGTATTTCCCACCTTCTTTTTCCGCGAGCTGCCGCTTGGCAAGGCCGAGCTCTTTCTCGGTCCGCTTGAGGTCCTGTTTCAGGACACCCACCTCCGTAGTCAGTGCGGCAGTGGATAGCAGCGAAGCCTCCACTCCTGCGAAATTTACTAGATCCTCTATTCGGCTTTTCTTTCTGAATGCCAAACAGAGCATCAGGGGCTACTGTCTATGCGGTTATATTTTTACATATTTTTACTTACCTCGAAGCCCGTTAAGAGGCTAGTGTAAGCTTTACTCAGTCCGCTCTTGGCAGACTGAACCTTCTAGATCACCGTACTCATAATAGTACGGTGCTCCTCGTTGATGGAGGCGCCGTCAAGCAACTCGAGCAGATTGTCCGGCACCTCCGGTTGGACGGAGGCCGCCGGCTCAGAAGGCTTGCTCCTCTTGGAAGGAGTTCGCCTACCGCGGTTCGGAACTGTTGAAGATTCCAGCGCGGTGTCCGGCACAAAGCCGGACTTGGAGCCCTGGGGGGTCTTGTCCCCTTTACTCCTGGGGTCCGGGAGGTCGCCCTACGGCTCCTCCAGGACCACCTCCTTCTGCCCCGGAGCTCGTTGCAACGCCACTTCGGCGTCGTCCGCAGTGCGGGGGAGACAGCGGGTGGAACTGAGTTCACGTCCGATGAATCCAGGGAGCCGCTCGACGACTCGTTGAGTTCGGCCCGGGGCGGGCTGCATAATTATGTTCGACATTAGGGAAAGCTGTGCAACAAAGGAACATCATGAGTTATTCTGATATCCGAACTTACAATTTCGCCGGACGCTTGGCCCTGTTTGGCCACTCCTCTTTGCCCTCTTCGGCGTTGGGGGCGTAGTCCGGCGGAGGGGTCTTCCTTTTCCTAGACCCCTCGGCCTCCCCCGTTGGGGCATCCTTCTTCTTCTCTCCTCCCCCCGCTGGGGGGGGAGAGGTTTCCTCTTCCTCCTCCTCGTCTTCACGGGGGGAGTGCGTCTCGGACTCGTCGGACGACGAGTCCGACACCACCATATGCCGGGAACTCTTTCGAGTCCCCATGGCCTTCTTCTTCTTGGCCTTCTTCTCCGGCACCACATAAGGTGTCGGAACCAGCAGCTTCGCTAGTAGAGTGGGGGCTGGGTCTTCAGGCAAGGGAGCCGGACAGTTAATCGATCCGGACTTCGCCCGCCAAGCCTGTCAAAGGTAAGGGAGCTTAGATCCCGCATAGAGTCAAACTATGAAAAAACTTAACATCCTATAAAAGGTGAAAATAGCTTACCTCACTAGCGTGACGCTGCGAGCTGTATCCGCGGTCCTCGGAAGCGGATGTGGGAGCCTCGGCGCCTTTGGTTAGCACCTTCCAGACATCTTCATACATCGTGTCAAAGAGCCTGTTAAGGGTTTGGTGCTGCGCCGAGTTGAACTCCCACAGATTAAAGCCCCGTTGTTGACACGGGAGGATCCGGCGGACGAGCATAACCTGGACTACATTGACGAGCTTGATCGGCTTGCTCACCAGGGACTGGATGCATGTCTGCAGTCCGGTCACCTCTTTTTCGTCGCCCCACGACAGGCCCGTCTCTTTCCAGGACATAAGCCGAGTGGGGGGTCCGGATTGGAACTCGGGGGTTGCGATCCATTTCGGATCGCGCGGCTCGGTGATGTAAAACCACCACGATTGCCATCCCTTCAGGGTCTCCACGAAGGAGCCCTCGAGCCATAGGACGTTGGCCATCTTGCCCGCCATGGTGCCTCCGCATTCCGCCTGGCTGCCGCGCACCACCTTGGGCTTGACGTTGAAGGTCTTGAGCCAGAGGCCGAAATGGGGGTGGATGCGGAGGAAGGCCTCGCACACGATGATGAACGCCGAGCTGTTGAGGACGAAGTTCGGGGCCCGATCGTGGATATCCAGGCCATAGTAAAACATGAGCCCCCGGACAAATGGGTGGAGTGGAAAACCCAGTCCGTGGAGGAAGTGGGGAAGGAATACTACCCTCTCATGGGTCCTTGGGGTGGGGAGAAGCAGCCCCTCCTCGGGAAGCTGGTGCGCGATGTCTTTGGACAAGTATCCGGCCTTCCTTAGCTTTTTGACATGGCCCTCCGTGACGGGGGAGACCATCCACTTGCCTCCCGCTCCAGACATTGCTAGAGAAGGTTGAGGTGGGAAGTGCGGGCTTGGGCACTTGAGCTCGAGTGCGCTGGAGATGGATAGGCAAAAGAGGAAGAAGGCATAGGTAAAAGGGTGGATCCTTATCCCCTTATATGGGCGGATACGGTTGTGCGTCCCCACCAGCCTAGTAAAACTCGCTTGCCTCCCAAGCGCCGTGATAAATGGCGCGGTTGGGTTACCACGTCCGTATTGATGAGAATCCCGTAAAGGGGGTACACGATCTCTGCTTTGACAAGACGTGCCAAGGAAACCGCCTCGCAAAACATGCTGAGGTGGAAAAGTAAAAACGATTCGAGTAAAGGACTTGGCCGTAGTGTGATGACGCACTGCGGAATACGTCGGCATATTAGATTTGTGTCAATATTATTCTCTCTATGGCAATATGTGGAAACTTATTTTGCAGAGCCGGACACTACTCTTGGTGTTTACAATCTTCTACGAAGGACTTGGAGGAGGAACCCGCCTTGCAATGCCGAAGACAATTTGCGCGCCGGACTCGTCGTCATTGAAGCCTGGTTCAGGGGCTACTAAGGGAGTCCTGGATTAGGGAGTGTTCGGGTAGCCGGACTATACCTTCAGCCGGACTCCTGGACTATGAAGATACAAGATTGAAGACTTCGTCCCGTGTCCGGATGGGACTTTCCTTGGCGTGGAAGGCAAGCTTGGCGATGCGGATATTCAAGATCCCCGGGTACCGAGCTCGAATTCGCCCTATAGTGAGTCGTATTACAATTCACTGGCCGTCGTTTTACAACGTCGTGACTGGGAAAACCCTGGCGTTACCCAACTTAATCATACCATAGGCTAGCTTCTAGGGTTTAGCCTCCTTGATCCCGTGGTAGATCTACTCTTGTACTACCCATATCATCAATATTAATCAAGCAGGAGTAGGGTATTACCTCCATCGAGAGGGCCCGAACCTGGTGAAAAAATATCTTGTCCCTTGTCTCCTGTTACCATCCGGCCTTGACGCACAGTTCGGGACCCCCTACCCGTGATCCGCCGGTTTTGACACCGACAGCGCTTTTCTTATAAAGCTCTCCCTCGTGGACCTTGTAGGCTTTAGACCGCCGCACAATGCAATGTGCCTCGTTTGGGTCCTCGGGGAGTTCTTGCCTATTTAGGTAAGCCAAGAAGGGTTCTGTCCCCGGGCAATGACAACCATAATCACGTGGGCCGAAGGTGTTATTTCGATGGTCGAGCCTCCGATTACGTCAGAGTATTCAGGATCTGGTGTTGTGGCCAGATCCAGACTGTTTTTGCCGATCTCCCCTTCCCACACCACAGATGGCTTAAACAACCTTTCCAAGATATTAGGTGGGACAGGGTCGCGCTTAGCGCCGATGCGGGCGAGGATATCCGCCACTTGATTGTTTTCTTGGACCACATGGTGGAATTCGAGTCCCTCGAACCGAGCTGACATTTTCAGGACGGCATTGCGGTAAGCCGCCATTTTTGTGTCCTTGGCGTCAAAGTCTCCATTTATTTGAGATATTGCGAGGTTTGAATCCCCACGCACCTCTAGGCGTTGAATTCCCATGGAGACTGCCATCTGGAGACCATGCAACAGGGCCTCATATTCTGCTGCATTGTTGGAGTCTGTGTATAACATTTGGAGTATGTATTGGACTGTATCTCCGGTGGGGGATGTCAGGACGACGCCCGCCCCCAGACCAGCCAGCATTTTAGAGCCGTCAAAGTGCATGATCCAATTGGAGTATGCGCCGTACTCTTTAGGGAGTTCGGCTTCTGTCCATTTGGTGACGAAATCAGCCAGTACTTGCGACTTAATGGCTCGCCATGGTTTGTATGTTATGTCGAATGGGAGGAGCTCAATAGCCCATTTAGCAATCCGGCCCATGGCATGATAACCCACAAGTATAGGGGATCGCAACAGTTTTCGAGTGTAAAGTATTCAACCCAAATTTATTGATTCGACACAAGGGGAGCCAAAGAATACTCTCAAGTATTAGCAGCTGAGTTGTCAATTCAACCACACCTGGAAACTTAATATCTGCAGCAAAGTATTTAGTAGCAAAGTAATATGATAGTGGTGATAACGGTAACAAAAGGTAACAGTAGTAAAAGCAATGTTTTTGGTATTTTGTAGTGATGATAGCAATAGCAACGGGAAAGTAAATAAGCGAAGAACAATATATGGAAGGCTCGTAGGCAATGGATCAGTGATGGAGAATTATGCCGGATGCGGTTCACCATGTAACAGTCATAACCTAGGGTGACACGGAACTAGCTCCAGTTCATTGATATAATGTAGGCATGTATTCCGAATATAGTCATACGTGCTTATGGAAAAGAACTTGCATGACATCTTTTGTCCTACCCTCCCGTGGCAGCGGGGTCCTTACGAAAACTAAGGGATATTAAGGCCTCCTTTTAATAGAGAACCGGAACAAAGCATTAACACATAGTGAATACATGAACTCCTCAAACTACGGTCATCACCGGTAAGTATCCCGATTATTGTCACTTCGGGGTTAACGGATCATAACACATAATAGGTGACTATAGACTTTCAAGATAGGATCAAGAACACTCATATATTGATGAAAAAATAATATGTTCAGATCTCAAATCATGGCACTCGGGCCCTAGTGATAAGCATTAAGCATAGCAAAGTCATAGCAACATCAATCTCAGAACATAGTGGACACTAGGGATCAAACCCTAACAAAAATAACTCGATTACATGATAGATCCCATCCAACCCATCACCATCCAGCAAGCCTACGATGGAATTACTCACGCACGGTGGAGAGCATCATGAAATTGGTGATGGAGGATGGTTGATGATGACGATTGCGACAGATTCCCCTCTTCGGAGCCCCGAACGGACTCCAGATCAGCCCTCCCAAGAGGTTTTAGGGCTTGACGGCGGCTCCGTATCGTAAAACACGATGATTTCTTCTCCATGATTTTTTCTCCCCGAAACTCAATATATGGTGTTGGAGTCGAAGAGTCAACAGGGGGCCCACGAGGTAGGGGGCGCGCCTTAGGGGGCAGACGCGCCCTAGGGGGGGGCAGGCGCACCCCCACCCTCGTTGAGAGGTGGTGGGCCCCCTGGCCTTCATCTTTTGCAGGTATTTTTCTTATTTTCTGAAAAGTGGCTCCATGAAGTTTCAGGTCATTCTGAGAACGTTTGCTCCTGCACATAAATAACATCATGGTAATTCGGCTGAAAACAGCGTCAGTCCGGGTTAGTTCCATTCAAATCATGCAAGTTAGAGTCCAAAACAAGGGCAAAAGTGTTTGAAAAAGTAGAAATGTTGGAGACATATCAACTCCCCCAAGCTTAAACCTTTGCTTGTCCTCAAGCAATTCAGTTGACAAACTGAAAGTGATAAAGAAAAACTTTTACAAACTCTATTTGCTCTTGTTGTTGTAAATATGTAAAGCCAGCATTCAAGTTTTCAGCAAAGATTATAACTAACCACATTCACAATAACGCATAGATCTCAAGTTTACTCATATCAATAGCATAATCAACTAGCGAGCAATAATAATAAATCTCGGATGACAACACTTTCTCAAAATAATCATAATATGATATAACAAGATGGTATCTCGCTAGCTCTTTCTGAGACCGCAAAACATAAATGCAGAGCACCTTTAAAGACCAAGGACTGACTAGACATTGTAATTCATGGTAAAAGAGATCCAGTCAAGTCATACTCAATGTAAACTAACAATAATGAATGCAAATGACAGCGGTGCTCTCCAACTGGTGCTTTTTAATAAGAGGATGATGACTCAGCATAAAAGTAAATAGATAGGCCCTTCGTAGAGGGAAGCAGGGATTTGTAGAGGTGCCAGAGCTTGGTTTTGAAACAGAGGTGAATAATATTTTGAGCGGTATACTTTCTTTGTCAACATAACAACCAAGAGATGGCAATATCTTCCATGCTACACACATTATAGGCGGTCCCCAAACAGAATGGTAAAGTTTATACTCCCCCTTCCACCAACAAGCATCAATCCATGGCTTGCTCAAAACAACGAGTGCCTCCAACTAACAAGAGTCCCAGGGGGAGTTTTGTTTGCAATTATTTTGATTTAGTTTGCATAAAGCATGGGACTGGGCATCCTGGTTACCAGCCATTTATCTCGTGAGTGAGGAGCAGAGTCCACTCCTCTTGAGAATAACCCGCCTAACATGGAAGATAAAGGCAGCCCTAGTTGATACATGAGTTATTCGAGCATACAAAACAAGATATTTATTTGAGGGTTTAGAGTTTGGCACATACAAATTTACTTGGAACGGCAGGTAGATACCATATATAGGTAGGTATAGTGGACTCATGTGGAATGGGTTTAGGGGATTGGATGCACAAGAAGTATTCCTGCTTAGTACAGGTGAAGGCTAGCAAAAGACTGGGAACCGACCAGCTAGAGAGTGACAACAGTCATGAACATGCATTAAAATTAATCAACACCGAATGCAAGCATGAGTAGGATATAATCCACCATGAACATAAATATCGGGAAGGTTATGTTGATTTTGTTTCAACTACATGCGTGAACATGTGCCAAGTCAAGTCACTTAAATCATTGAGAGGAGGATACCACCCTATCATAACACATCATAACCATTTTAATAGCATGTTGGCACGCAAGGTAAACCATTATAACTCATAGCTAATCAAGCATGGCATAAGAAACTATGATCTCTAGTTTTCATTGCAAACATGTTTATTCATAATAGGCTGAATCAGGAACGATGAACTAATCATATTTACAAAAACAAAAGAGGTCGAGTTCATACCAGCTTTTCTCATCTCAATAAGTTCATCATATAACATCATAATTGCCTTTCACTTGCACGATCGAATGATGTGAATAATAATAATAGTGCATGTGCGTTGGACTAAGTTGGAATCTGCAAGCATTCAATAAACAAGAGAAGACAAGGCAATATGGGCTCTTTTGTTAGATAAACAATAATGCATATAAGAGCCACTTCAAAAATTTAATTATGGTCTTCTCCTATCGACCCCCAAAGAAAAGAAAAGAAATAAAACTATTTACACAGGAAAGCTCCCAACAAGCAAAAGAAGAATAGGAAATCTTTTTGGGTTTTCTTTTTAATTACTACTACAAGCATGGAGAGTAAACTAATTAAAAGCTACAACTAATTTTTTTGGTTTTTTCTTAAGGTTTATTAAACACACAAGAAGAAAGCATAAAAAGGAAAATAAACTAGCATGGATGATACAATGAAAAAGTATGAGCACCAACATCTAGCAATGAGTGTGTGAACATAAATGTAATGTCGGTGGGAAATACGTACTCCCCCAAGCTTAGGCTTTTGGCCTAAGTTGGTCTATGGCCACGGCTGGCCTGGCGGATATCCACAATAATAGCTGGGGTCATACTGCGATGCAGCAGCTATCGCCTGCTGAGCTGGAGCGTGGCGACGAGCGGCCTCCTCTCTCCTCTCATACTCATCTGCCTCCTCTCTGGTAATAGTATATCCTGCTCTTGCCTGATAATCAAAGAAGGCAGGAGCGGGGAGAGTAATACAGATAGCGCGGCGTCTGTCAAAGATTAGTCGATACTGGAGAGGTGATTCGTTCCTCTCAACAAACTAGTGGTGAACCATAGCATTAAAATCTAGATAAGAAGGAGGTAATTCAATATCATCTCCACGTATGGCTATACCAAGAAAATTAGCTATGCGGGTTGCATAAATTCCACCAAAGAAATCTCCATTAAGTCTATTAAGATGCAACCTACGTGCAACAATGGCTCCCAAATTATATGATTTGTCTCCTAACACAGCAGTCCTAAGAATACTAAGATCGGGGACATAGATGTGACATGCCTCATCTTTGCCATTAATGCATCTACCTATGAAGAGAGCAAAACAATCTATAGTAGGAAACTGAATGCTCCCTATGGTAGCTTGTGTAATATCTCTAGATTCTCCCACAATTATGCTAGCAAGAAAATCTCTAAATTCAGATTTGCGAGGATCCCTTATACTACCCCATTGTGGAAGTTTGCATGCAGTGGTAAAATCCTCTAAGTCCATAGTGTATGATTTATCATAAAGATCAAATAGTACAATTGTAGAATTACGTGAAGTTGAAAATTCAAACCTCCTCACAAAGGTACTGGTAAGGTTGTGATACTAGCTGCACTTCTCTTCCTCGAAGCTCACAAGATCAGCGTTATGCAAATATGCGTTGAATTCTTCCTTAATTCCCGCTCGATCCATAAAGTTCTCAGAGGGCCATTCACAAGGACGCACTGGAGCATCTCTTGGTGGGTCGTCATCAGCATCACGCATTGCAAGCCTGGGTCCTTGCTTCCTTGAAGAACCACCTTGGAACATTTTTTTAAGGATATTTCTTCCGTTGAAAAATTCTGAAAATTTTTAGTAACTTCAAAATAAAAGTAAACCAAACTCAATAATATTGATAGCAACTACTCCTACAAGTGCCTAGAGCCTATATCATGCATCAAAACTACTTTTGACCATATAAATTTGACATGCAAGCTCAAGAACAGGGTCACCTAAGCAGCAAAAATTTGTAATGAATAAAGCACTAGAACAAAAACTAATTGGACCAATGGAGGAGTCACATACCAAGGAACAATATCCCCAAGCAGTTTTGTGAGAGGTGCTTTGAGCAAGGAGATCGAAAATGGCAGCAAGATGAGCTAGAACTCGTGCTTCAGCTTGATATTCGTGTTTGTGGAGGAAGATGAAGTGTGTGGGTGCAGGAATAAGTGGAGGAGGGCCACCGTGGGCCCACAAGGCAGGGGGCGCGCCCAGGGGGGTAGGGCGCGCCCTCCACCCTCGTGGGCAGGTGGTTGACCCCCTGTTGTGTTGTTTGTGCCAAATATTCTCAAATATTCTGGAAAAAAATCATATTTAAATTTCAGGGCATTTGGAGAACTTTTATTTTCGAGGTTTTTTATATTGCACGGATAATGAATAACAAACAGAAAAATATTTATTTTTATTTTATTTAATATAAATAACAGAAAGTAAAAGGAGGGTACAGAAGGTTGTGCCTTCTAGTTTCATCCATCTCATGATCCTTAAAACGAATCCACTAACAAGGTTGATCAAGTCTTGTTAACGAACTCATTCCGGATAACATGGAACCGGAGAAATTTCGAATAACACTATGTTACCTCAACGGGGATATGCACATCCCCAATAATAAGAATATCATATTTCTTCTTGATAGTAGGAAGAGAAAATTCAAAACCTCCAAATATAATCGATGGCATTTTTCCAATAGAATTGATACTATGAACTTGAGGTTGTTTCCTCAGAAACTGTACCATATGCTCATTACCATTAACATGAAAAGTGACATTGCCTTTAGTGCAATCAATAACAGCCCCTGCAGTGTTCAAAAAGGGTCTTCCAAGAATAATAGACATACTATCATCCTCAGGAATATCAAGAATAACAAAGTCCGTTAAAATAGTAACGTTTGCAACTACGACAGGCACATCCTCACAAATACGGACAGGTATATCAGTTGATTTATCAGCCATTTGCAAAGATATTTCAGTAGGTGTCAACTTATTCAAATCAAGTCTATGATATAAAGAGAGAGGCATAACACTGACACCGGCTCCAGGATCACATAAAGCAGTTTTAACATAGTTTCTTTTAATGGAGCATGGTATAGTGGGTACTCCTGGATCTCCAAGTTTCTTTGGTATTCCACCCTTCAAAGTATAATTAGCAAGCATGGTGGAAATTTCAGCTTCCGGTATCTTTCTTTTATTTGTAATAATATCTTTCCTGTACTTAGCATAAGGATTGGTTTTGAGTATATCAGTTAATCACATATGCAAAAAGATAGGTCTAATCATTTCAGCAAAGCGCTCAAAATCCTCATCATCCTTTTTCTTGGATGGTTTGCGAGGAAAAGGCATGGGTTTCTGAACCCATGGTTCTCTTTCTTTACCATGTTTCCTAGCAACAAAGTCTTTCTTATCATAACATTGATTCTTTGATTGTGGGTTATCAAGATCAACAGCAGGTTCAATTTCTATATCTTTATCATTACTAGGTTGGGCATCATCATGAACATTATCATTAACATTACCACTAGTTTCAGGTTCATTACCAGATTGAGTTTCAGCATCAGAAATAGAAATATCATTTGGATTCTCAGGTGTTTTAACAATAGGATCACTAGAAGCATGCAAAGTCCTATCATTTTTATTTTTCTCCCTTTTAGAAGGACTAGGTGATCTATATTATTTCTTTGAGAATCTTGCTCAATTCTCTTAGGGTGGCCTTCAGGATACAAAGGTTCCTGAGTCATTCTACCAGTTCTAGTAGCCACTCTAACAACATTATCATTATCCTTACTATTCAATTCATTGAGCAAATCATTTTGAGTTTTAAGTACTTGTTCTACTTGAGTGGTAACCATAGAAGCATGTTTACTAATAAGTTTAAGTTCACCTTTAACATTAGCCATATAATCACCCAAGTGTTCAAGCATATTTGAATTGTATTTCAATTGTCTACCAAAATAAGCATTAAAATCTTCTTGCTTAGCCATAAATTTATCAAACTCATCTAAGCATGGGCTAGCAAACTTAGTAAATGGGATTACAGCTTTATTATATCTATAGAGAGAATTTACCTTTACTACCTGTGTCGGGTTATCA
Organism: Triticum urartu; assembly: GCF_003073215.2. Classification (NCBI taxonomy): domain Eukaryota; kingdom Viridiplantae; phylum Streptophyta; class Magnoliopsida; order Poales; family Poaceae; genus Triticum; species Triticum urartu. The sequence goes on from NC_053028.1 coordinate 605,648,435, forward strand.
AGACCATGAGTTTCTTCAATAGGTAAAGGATTAAGATTATTTGTTTCTTCAACAGGCGGTAAATTAAGACCATGTATTTCTTCAATAGGAGGTAAATTCTTAACATCTTCAGCTTTAATACCTTTTTCTTTCATAGATTTCTTTGCCTCTTGCATATCTTCAGGACTGAGAAATAGAATACCCCTCTTCTTCGGAGTTGGTTTAGGAATAGGCCCAGGAATTGGCTCCGGCGGTGTCCAATTATTTTCATTTGTCAACATATTATTCAATAGAATTTCAGCTTCATCTCGTGTTCTTTCCCTGAAAACAGAATCAGCACAACTATCCAGGTAATCTCTGCAGGCATCGGTTAGTCCATTGTAAAAGATATCAAGTATTTCATTTTTCTTAAGAGGATGATCAGAAAAAGCATTAAGTAATTGGAGAAGCCTCCCCCAAGCTTGTGGGACACTCTCTTCTTCAATTTGCACAAAATTATATATATCCCTTAAAGCAGCTTGTTTCTTGTGAGCAGGGAAGTATTTAGCAGAGAAGTAATAAATCATATCCTGGGGACTAGGCACACAACCAGGATCAAGAGAATTAAACCATATCTTAGCATCACCCTTTAATGAGAACGGAAATAATTTAAGGATATAAAAGTAATGAGTTCTCTCATCTTTAGTAAACAGGGTGGCTATATCATTCAATTAAGTAAGATGTGCCACAACAGTTTCAGATTCATAACCATGAAAAGGATCAGATCCAACCAAAGTAATTATATCAGGATCAACAGAGAATTCATAATCCTTATCAGTAACAAAGATTGGTGAAGTAGCAAAAGCAGCGTCAGGTTTCATTCTAGCATTTTAGAGATTGCTTACTCCATTTAGCTAATAATCTTTTGAGTTCATTTCCATTTTCGCAAGCTAATATAGCTAAAGAAGCTTCTTGATCAAAAACATAACCCTTAGGAATAACAAGTGATTCTTCATCATCACTTTCATCAGTATCATCAGATTCAATATTTTCAATTTCTCTAGCCCTAGCAAGTTGTTCATCAAGAAAATCACTAAGTGGCACAGTAGTATCAGGCATAGAGGTAGTTTCATCATAAGTATCATGCATAGAGGTAGTTTCATCAATAACATGCGACATATCAGAACGAATACCAGAAGCAGGTGTAGGTGTCGCAAACTTACTCATAACAAAAGGTGAATCAAGTGCAGAGCTAGATGGTAGTTCCTTACCTCCCCTCGTAGTTGAGGGATAGATCTTGGTTTTTGGATCTCTCAAGTTCTTCATAATGATAAGCAGATATATATCCCAAGTGACTCAAAGAATAGAGCTATGCTCCCCGGCAAAGGCGCCAGAAAATGGTCTTGATAACCCACAACACTACAAAAAAAAGACACATCCGTGACATTTTGGGCCGAACGAAATTTTTTTCTGTCATACATATGACACTTCTATGACGATAATTGTGACAAAACCCGGTATCATCAGAGATGTGGTGGGTTCCTACTTCTATGAAAAAAAATCATGACAGAAAATGGGCTTTTCGCCCCGGGTGGGCTGAAGACGCAGCTGCATGACATTCTTTGGGCCGTCCATGACGGAAAAAATCGTGGTAGAAGCGAGGGGGGGGGGGAATATTTCTGGGAATTCCCGGTTACGGTGGGAGGTCGGGGTCCGAGCGATGCACGTTTCTCTCGTACACGTACGCGCGTGTGTGCGAGGCATTGGGCTCTAACTAAACCCGAGCGATTGCACTGCAGGCTACGCGTTACTAAACCCGAGCGATCGATCGATGTCTCTTAACTGAACCCGATCGAGCGATTCCTTCGCTACTACTGCTAACTGAAGCCGATCGATTGGATGAACAGTGAGCGTTGGGGGGGTGGATGAACAGTGAGCGGTGGTGTTGCCTCTGGATGAACAGGACCCCGTGGTGTGGTGGAGGGTTGGATGAACAGTAGACGGTGGAGGGGCTCTCGTGGAGGGGTGGTTGAATAGGACCCCGTGGTGTGGAGGGCTGGATGAACAATAGACGGTGGAGGGGTGCCCGTGGAGGGGTGCTTGAACAGTAGCCGGTGGAGTAGCGCGCGGTGGAGGCTGGATGAACAGGAGCCCGTGGAGGCTGGAGGAGGTCGACGGTAGCCGGTGGAGGCTGGAGGAGGTCGACGGTGGAGATGAACAGTATCCCGTGGAGTCCCGTTTTGCGGTACGCCGCACCCCTCCCGATGAACAGGACCCCCGTTTCGACCATAGGAGGTCCGTTTCGTCCGTTTTGCGGTACGTGATACGTCCATTTTGCATCATGCTTTTATATCGATATTTATTGCATTATGGATTGTTATTTCACTTTATGTCACAATAGTTATGGCTATTCTGTCTTATTTTACAAGGTTTACATAAGGAGGGAGAATGCCGGCAGCTGGAATTCTGGGCTGGAAAAGGACCAAATATTAGAGACCTATTCGGCGCAACTCCAAAAGTCCTGAAACTCCACGGAACGTCTTAAAATAAATAAAGAAAAATCCTCGCCAAAGATGAAGGCCAGGGGGCCCACCCCCTACCTCGTGGGCCCCCTGGTGGCTCTCCGACGTCCATCTTCTCCTATATGAGGTCTTTTGATGAGAAAAAAATAGGAAGAAACTTTTTGGGATGAGACTTTGCCGCCACGAGGCGGAACCTTGGCGGATCCAATCTAGAGCTCCGGCAGAGCTGTTCTGCCGGGGAAACTTCCCTCCGGGAGGGGGAAATCATCACCATCGTCATCACCAACGCTCCTCTCATTGGGAGAGGGCAATCTCCATCAACATCTTCACCAGCACCATCTCATTTCCAAACCCTAGTTCATCTTCTGTATCCAATTCTCGTCTCAATGTCCGGGATTGGTGCTAGTAGGTTGCTAGTAGTGTTGATTACTCCTTGTAGTTGATGCTAGTTGGTTTATTTGGTGGAAGATCATATGTTCAGATCCTATATGCATATTATTACCCCTTTTATTATGAACATGAATATGCTTTGTGAGTAATTACGTTCGTTCCTGAGGACAAGGGAGAAGTCTTGCTATGAGTAGTCATGTGAATTTGGTATTCGTTTGATATTTTGATAAGATGTATGTTGTCTAGCCTCTAGTGGTGTTATGTGAACGTCGACTACATAACACTTCACCATTATTTGGGCCTAGAGGAAGGCATTGGGAAGTAATAAGTAGATGATGGGTTGCTAGAGTGACAGAAGCTTAAACCCTAGTTTATGCGTTGCTTCGTAAGGGGCTGATTTGGATCCATATGTTTCATGCTATGGTTAGGTTTACCTTAATACTTTTGTTGTAGTTGCAGATGCTTGCAATAGAGGTTAATCATAAGTGGGATGCTTGTTCAAGTAAGAACAGCACCCAAGCACCGGTCCACCCACATATCAAATTATCAAAGTATCGAACGTGAATCATATGAACGTGATGAAAACTAGCTTGACGATATTCCCATGTGTCCTCGGGAGCGCTTTTCCTATTATAAGAGTTTGTTCCGGCTTGACCTCTGCTACAAAAGGATTGGGCCACCTTGCTGCACTTTACTTACTTTTGTTACTTGTTGCTCGTTACAACCTATCCTATCACAAAACTATCTGTTACCACTTATTTCAGTACTTGCAGAGAATACCTTGCTGAAAACCGCTTATCATTTCCTTCTGCTGCTCGTTGGGTTCGACACTCTTACTTATCGAAAGGACTACGATAGATCCCCTATACTTGTGGGTCATCAAGACTCTTTTCTGGCGCTGTTGCCGGGGAGTGTAGCGCCTTTGGTAGGTGGAATTTGGTAAGGAGAAATTTATATAGTGTGCTGAAATTTACTGTCACTTGTTACTATGGAAAGTAATTCTCTGAGGGGCTTGTTCGGGGTATCTTCACCCCGTCCAGTAGAGCAAAGAGTTGCTCCTCAACCTACTGAACCTATTCCAAATCAAACTCCTTTTAAATTTCCTTCGGGTATGATGGAAAAACTGCTAGCTAACCCTTTTACAGGAGATGGAACAAAGCATGCTGATGAGCACTTAATATATGTGGATGAAGTTTGTGGATTGTTTAAGCTTGCAGGTATACCCGATGATGTTGCTAAGAAGAAGGTCTTCCCTTTATCTTTGAAGGGAGACGCATTGATATGGTATACGCTATGTGATGATATGATCATGGGACTATAAAAGATTGAAGCTGGAATTTCATCAAAAGTATTACCCTATGCATCTTGTTCATTGTGATTGCAATTATATATATAATTTCTGGCCTCGCGAAGGAGAAAGCATCGCTCAAGATTGGGGGAGGATTAAATCAATGTTATATTCATGCCCCAATCATGAGCTCCTGAGAGAAATAATTATGCAAAGTTTTTATGCTCGGCTTTCTGAAAACAATCGCACCATGCTCGATACTTCTTGTGCTGGCTCTTTTATGATGAAGACTATTGAATTCAGATGGAATTTATTTGATAGAATTAAACGCAACTCTGAAAATTGGGACCTCGACGAAGGTAAGGAGTCAGGTATGACACCTAAGTTTGATTATGTTAAATCTTTTATGGACACCGATATTTTCCGTAAGTTTAGAACTAAATATGGACTTGACTCTGAGATAGTAGCTTCTTTCCGTGAATCTTTTTCTACTTATGTTTATCTCCCTAAGGAGAAGCGGTTTAAATATCATCCTCCCATAGAAGTAAAAGTAGATGCACCTATTAAAGTTGAATAAAAGACTGTTACTTATAATGATCCTATGTTCCTACTTCTTATACTGAGAAACCACCTTTCCCTGTTAGAATAAAGGATCATGCTAAAGCTTCAACTATTGTTCATAAAAGCAATATTAGAACTTATACACCTCCTGAGAAAGTTAAAGTGGAACCTAATATTGCTATTGTAAAAGATCTCTTGTCTGATAATATCGATGGGCATGTTATTCAGTTCGAAGGTGAAACTGCTAGAATTGCTAAACCGTATGCTAAAGATAAACATAGACCTGTGGTAGGCGTGCCTGTTATTTCTGTTAAAATAGGAGATCATTGTTATCATGGCTTATGTGATATGGGTGTTAGTGCCAGCGTTATACCACATACTTTATACGAAGAAATTAAGAATGAAATTGCACCTGTTGAGTTAGAAGATATTGATGTTACTATTAAACTTGCTAATAGAGATACTATTGCACCAATTGGAATTGTTAGAGATGTTGAAGTCTTGTGTGGGAAAACTAAATATCCTGCTGATTTTCTTGTTCTTACTTCTCCGCAAGATAGCTTTTGTCCCATTATATTTGGTAGACCCTTCTTAAATACTTTCAATGCTACCATAGATTGCACAAAGAATGTTGTTACTGTTGGCCTGGATGATATGGTTCATGAGTTTAATTTCTCTAAAGTTAGTAAACAACATCGTGAGGAAGAATTACCTAGTAAGGATGAAATTATTGGTCTTGCTTCTATTGCCATACCTCCAAGTGATCCTTTAGAACACTATTTGCTAGACCATGAAAATGATATGTTCATGAATGAAAGAAGGGAAATAGATGAAGTATTCTTTAAAAAGGAACCTATTCTGCATCACAATTTGCCTGTTGAAATCTTAGGGGATCCTCCTCCACCCAAGGGTGATCCCGTGTTTGAGCTTAAACCGTTGCCTGATAATCTTAAATATGCTTATCTTGATGAAAAGAAGATATATCCTGTTATTATTAGTGCTAACCTTTCAGAGCATGAAGAAGAAAGATTATTGAAAACTCTGAAGAAGCACCGTCCTGCTATTGGATATACTCTTGATGATCTTAAGGGCATCAGTCCCACTCTATGTCAACATAAAATAAATTTGGAAGCAGATGCCAAACCAGTTCGTCATCCTCAACGACGTCTGAATCCTAAGATGAAAGAAGTGGAAAGAAAAGAAATACTAAAGCTTCTGGAGGCAGGTATAATCTATCCCGTTGTTGATAGTGAGTGGGTAAGTCCTGTCCATTGTGTCCCTAAGAAGGGAGGTATTAATGTTGTTCCTAATGATAAAGATGAATTGATTCCACAAAGAATTATCACAGGTTATAGGATGGTAATTGATGTCCGCAAATTAAATAAAGCTACTAAGAATGATCATTACCCCTTACCTTTTATTGATCAAATGCTAGAAAGATTATGCAAACACACACACTATTGCTTTCTAGATGGTTATTCTGGTTTCTCTCAAATACGTGTATCGGCTAGAGATCAATCAAAGACTACTTTTACATGCCCTTTTGGTACTTTTGCTTATAGATGTATGCCTTTTGGTTTATGTAATGCACCTGCTACCTTTCAAAGATGCATGATGTCTATATTCTCTGACTTTTGTGAAAAGATTTGTGAGGTTTTCATCGACGACTTTTCCGTCTATGGTTCCTCTTTTGATGATTGCTTGAGCAATCTTAATCGAGTTTTGCAGAGATGTGAAGAAACTAATATTGTCTTGAATTGGGAAAAGTGCCACTTTATGGTTAATGAAGGTATTTTCTTGGGGCATAAAGTTTCTGAAAGAGGTATTGAAGTTGATAAAGCCAAGGTTGATGCTATTGAAAAGATGCCATGTCCCAAGGACCTCAAAGGTATAAGAAGTTTCCTTGGTCACGCCGGATTTTACAGGAGGTTCATTAAGGACTTCTCAAAAATTTCTCGGTCTCTTACTAATTTATTTCAAAAAGATATACCATTTGTCTTTGATGATGATTGTGTAGAAGCATTTGAAATACTTAAGAAAGCATTAGTCTCTGCACCTGTTGTTCAGCCACCTGATTGGAATTTACCCTTTGAAAATATGTGTGATGCTAGTGATTATGCTGTAGGTGCTGTTCTAGGGCAAAGAGTTGATAAGAAATTAAATGTTATTCATTATGCTAGTAAGACTCTAGACAATGCTCAAAGAAATTATGCTACTACTGAAAAAGAGCTTCTAGCAGTTGTATTTGCTTGTGATAAGTTCAGATCTTATATTGTTGATTCTAAAGTAACTATTCAAACAGATCATGCTGCTATTAAATATCTTATGGAAAAGAAAGATGCTCAACCTAGACTTATTAGATGGGTTCTCTTGCTACAAGAATTTGATTCGCATATTGTTGATAGAAAGGGAGCTGAGAACCCCGTTGCAGACAACTTGTCTAGGCTAGAGAATATTCTTGATGACCCACTACCTATTAATGATAGCTTTCCTGATGAACAATTAAATGTTATAAGTACTTCTCGTAGTACCCCATGGTATGCTGATTATGCTAATTATATTGTTTCTAAATTAATACCACCTAGCTTCACATACCAACAAAAGAAAAAGTTCTTCTATGATTTAAGACATTACTTTTGGGATGACCCACATCTTTATAAAGAAGGAGTAGATGGTGTTATTAGACGTTGTGTGCCTGAGCATGAACAGGAACAGATCCTATGCAAGTGTCACTCCGAGTCTTATGGAGGACACCACGCTGGAGATAGAACCGCACATAAGGTATTGCAATCTGGTTTTTATTGGCCTACTCTCTTCAAGGATGCCTGTAAGTTTGTCTTGTCTTGTGATGAATGTCAAAGAATTGGTAATATTAGTAGACGTCACGAAATGCCTATGAATTATTCACTTGTTATTGAACCGTTTGATGTCTGGGGCTTTTATTATATGGGACCTTTTCCTGCCTCTAATGGATACACACATATTTTAGTTGCTGTTGATTACGTTACTAAGTGGGTAGAAGCTATTCCAACTAGTAGTGCTGATCATAACACTTCTATTAAAATGCTTAAGGAAGTTATTTCCCGAGGTTTGGAGTCCCTAGATACTTAATTACTGATGGTGGTTCACACTTTATTCATGGTGCTTTCCGTAAAATGCTTGCTAAATATGATGTTAATCATAGAATTGCATCTCCTTACCACCCTCAGTCTAGTGGTCAAGTAGAGTTGAGCAATAGAGAGCTCAAATTAATTTTGCAAAAGACTGTTAATAGGTCTAGAAAGAATTGGTCCAAGAAACTTGATGATGCATTATGGGCTTATAGACTGTTAATATGGAAAAGCATGTCACTTACCTCTTCAACTAGAACATAAGGCATATTGGGCTATTAAAGAGCTTAACTATGATTTTAAACTTGCTGGTGAGAAGAGGTTATTTGGTACTAGCTCACTTGATGAATGGAGAACCCAAGCTTATGAAAATGCCAAGTTATTTAAAGAAAAAGTTAAAAGATGGCATGACAAAAGGATACAAAAGCATGAGTTTAATGTAGGTGATTATGTATTGCTATACAACTCTTGTTTAAGAGTTTTTGCAGGAAAACTTCTCTCTAAATGGGTGTGACGCCCGGATATTTAAGCTACTGTAACCCTCCACTAATGTTGCCATGTCACCACGATTACTGTTGCAAAACCCGCGTTAATTCAAACAGAGTTCGAATTCAAATTTAAATTCCAAGTCAAAATATTATTTCTTCAAACTGTAAAACAAAATGGTTCGCGGTGTCGCATTTATTCAGTATTAAATTGTGATGGGTTAAACAACCTCATTTGAATTATTAAAAATGCTCAAATTATATAGTGGTCCAATAGCATATTAAATGACTTATTCAAATTCTAAAAATGCCCGAACAATTCCTTTAGCTCAAAAACTTTTTATGCAACCCCACAATGTTGTTTTTGAATTATGAGCCAGATTTCAAGTTTAACTAAGTTCTTTTACTATAGCATTTAAATAAAAAATGGAGAAATAAATAAAAGAAAAGAATCAAAGAATAAAAAGATAAAACCAAGCCTCCCCTCCATTGGGCCACCCGGCCCATCTACCTAGCGGGCCGGCCCACCTGCTCCCACTGCCCCCTCCGCTCTGTTCACGGGGGATCGTGGACAGAGCCGATGCGTGCTATGGCCGCGGCCATCGCCGTGGAGGCCATCCGCCGACTCCCCCCCGCCTATAATGCTGGCGCCCCCTTCCCCGGCGAACGCTAATCGCCCACTGGCCCCCTCTCTCCCTCGTCGCCCTATCACCCGATCGCTACCGTCGTCGCCCCGTCATCACGGCCGGCGTGGCCGTCAGCCACCCCTCGCCGCCTCTCTGTGTCGAGAGGCTCCTGACGCCTCACCCTCGCTCTCCTTCGGCACGGAGCGGAGCCGGGAGGCTCCTCCAACGACACCCGCACCGGAAGCTCGCCATCCTCATCTTCTTCTACCTTCGGCCGTTGCAATGCCGTCGTCGATCCGCTCGCCTTCGGTCCTCTCCGACTACAACGAGCACGCCAAGCACCCCGCTGTGAGGCCCTTCCTCGATTCCCCCGTTTTTCACTTCGATCCATTCGTTGGCGGCCGTCCCCGTGCTCGTTCGTGGCTGCCATGGCCGGAGCCTGTGCTCCCATGTCCCTTGCCGCACGCTGCCTGCATCGGGGCCACACCCTGCTCGCCCTCCCTGCGTGCGCCGCGCGCGCCTCCGCTTGTGCGCCCGCACGCCCTGGCCTCGCGCCGCTCGCTGCCACTGCTCGCTGACTGCTGTTGATTCTGCTAGCTGCTGCCCTGGCCTCTGCTACTTGCTACTGCGGTTGTTTGCTGCTCTACTGAACCTACTATTACTACTAACTACTGTAGCTGCTAGTATGGTTAGCTTTACAAATATTACATCGAGTAACCCCCTCGGCAGCCCCTAAACTCCGGTTAAACAACTACTAACAGGCCAAAAATAAATATAAGTAGAATGTACACTTGAAAAACTTCATAATACTCCACTGGACCAAAGTCATTTGATGGATGGTTTAAATCCTACAAAAATCACAAAATTCTATCTTTTCTTAACCCTGGCATTGTGTGTGCTTGTGTGTTCTATGTGTTGTGGCCGGCCGGCTCTCCGTTAGCTAACTAGTACTCCTACTAGTTAGTCTAATCAGTGGTTAGGTATAGTGCAAATGACAGGTGGACCCCCCTCTAAATATCCACTTAAAAAGAAAATGCAAGATATGTGTGAATGACACCTAGGCCCCATCTACTGACTGTTGACTGCACTGTTAACCCCACTGTCAGCCTCCGGTGGCCCTGCTGTGTGCACTCTGCTGGGTGCACATAGCAATTTCCCCTTTTATTTCGAATTAATAATTTTTTTGGAATATTGCTAAAACTTTGAAAAATCATAGGAAATAATCCATAACTCCGATGGAAAAACTTTGTACATGAAAGTTTCTCAGAACGACGAGACGGACTCAAATACGCAGCCCGTTCGTCCGCCACGCATCCCTAACATCGCGAACACGCAACTTTCCCCCTCCGGTTCATCTGTTAAAAAACGCGAAACACCGGGAATACTTTCCCGGATGTTTTCCCCTTTCACCGGTACCACCTCGTACCGTGTTAGGACACGCCTAGCATCACGCTTTGTCTTGTCATACATCGTCATGCATCTGTTTTCTTAATATTTATTTCTTCTTCGCCCCCTCCTCTCTCGCTAGACACCGAGACCGACGCTGCTGCTACCCAGTACGACTACGGAGTTGACGACCCCTCTCTCTTGCCAGAGCAATCAGGCAACCCCCCCTTTGATCACCAGATATCGCCTATTCTTCTCCACTGCTTGCATTAGAGTAGTGTAGCATGTTACTGTTTTCGGTTAATCCTATTCTACTTCATAGCATCTCATTGTTGCTACAATTGTTACCCTTACCTGCTATCCTACTGCTTAGTATAGGATGCTAGTGTTCCATCAGTGGCCCTACACTCTTGTCCTTCTACCATGCTATACTACTTGGCCGTGATCACTTCGGGAGGTGATCACGGGCATATACTATATACTTTACACTGTTACATTACCTATGATACTGTTCGTAGATGGGGGCTGACGGGGCAGGTGGTTCCACCCAGGTAGTGGTGGGCCTGGGTTCCCGACGGCCCCCGACTGTTACTTTGTGGAGGAGCGACAGGGCAGGTTGAGACCACCTAGGAAAGAGGTGGGCCTGGCCCTGGTCAGCGTTCGCTGATACTTAACATGTTTAACAAGATCTTGGTATTTGATCTGAGTCTTGTCACTGGCTTATACACACTAACCATCTACGCGGGGACAGTTATGGGCACTCGACGTCGTGGTATCAGCCGAAGCCTTCGTGACGTCAGCGTCTGAGCGGCGCGCGCCGGATTGGACTGGAACGCCTGCCAGGCTAAGTTTGCTTTTGGCCGCGTTCGCAATGTGCAGGTGTGCAAAGGGCGATGGGCCCAGACCCCTGCGCCACAGGATTTAGACCGGTGTGCTGACCTCTCTGTTGTGCCTAGGTAGGGATGCGACGTGTTGATCTTCCAAGGCCGGGCATGACCCAGAAAAGTGTGTCCGGACAAAGGGGATCGAGCGTGTTGGGAAATGTGGTGCACCCCTGCAGGGAAGTTGATCTATTCGAATGGCCGTGTCCCTCGGTAAAAGGACGACCCGGAGTTGTACCTTGACCTTATGACAACCAGAACCGGATACTTAATAAAACACATCCTTCCAAGTGCTAGATACAACCGGTGATCACTCTCTCACAGGGAGACGAGGGGAGGATCATCGGTTAGGATTATGCTATGCGATGTTACTTGGTGAACTTACCATCTACTCTCTCCTTCTGCTGCAAGATGGAGGATACCAGAAGCGTAGTCTTCGAAAGGACTAGCTATCCCCCTCTTATTCCGGCATTCTGCAGTTCAGTCCACATATGATACTCCCCTTTTCCATTTGATACCAATGCATACATATGTAGTGTAGCTCCTTGCTTGCGAGTACTTTGGATGAGTACTCACGGTTGCTTTGCTCCCCCTTTTCCCTTTTCCTATACCCGATTGCTGCGACCAGATGTTGGAGTCCAGGAGCCAGTCGCCACTGTCGATGATGACTACTACTACACTGGAGGTGCCTACTACTACGTGCAGCCCGCTGACGACGACCAGGAGTAGTTTAGGAGGATCCCAGGCAGGAGGCCTGCGCCTCTTTTGATCTGTATCCCAGTTTGTGCTAGCCTTCTTAAGGCAAACTTGTTTAACTTATGTCTGTACTCAGATATTGTTGCTTCCGCTGACTCGTCTATGATCGAGCTCTTGTATTCGAGCCCTCGAGGCCCCTGGCTTGTAATATGATGCTTGTATGACTTATTTTATTTGTAGAGTTGTGTTGTGATATCTTCCCGTGAGTCCCTGATCTAGATAATACACGTTTGCATGTATGATTAGTGTACGGTTGAATCGGGGGCGTCACAAGTTGGTATCAGAGCCGACTGCCTGTAGGAATCCCCCTTCCACACTCCTTGGCCAAAGTTGAGTCTAGTCGATGAAAACTGTTTTACTAACATGGATGTGCGGCCCATGGGCCCACGTCGCCATCGGGTGGTATTAGGATCTTTTACTCCTCGATCCTTACTCTGGGACTCTGAACTCTCTTCTATTCGGGTTAAATGATTTTACTAAATTTGACACTAGGTTCTCGTAACTACTTTCTCCCGGAGAGCCCCTTATTACAGATGAACGCCTGCTACAACAGAAGATTCAGAAGATACTCTCCGATGTTATCCCGAGAAGTTGTGCTCATTGCATTTGCAATTCCCTTCCACCGTCAACCCCTATAGATAACTACATGCACTTGCCATTCTTACCTTAGTCCCCAGTTGCTCTTGGTATTATCCCGAAATACTCGTTGTTCCGAGAATCCTTGTGCCTACTGCCTTGCAGTTCCTTGTTACATGAATACCCCTACGGATATTTCCTCGCACTTGCCGAGTATCCGTTCATCCCCAGTTATTCAGGTCTTTCACAAAGGTCTTTGAAATACCATTCGATCTCCTGAAAATCATCAACAACCTATTTCTCTCGAAATTCTTACTCGCTTGCATTATGATTGATCCCATAAGTATGGTAATCTTATTGGCATCCTTAGTCGTTATCAGTTTGAGTCTGTTGAATCAATATGTTGTGAATGCTCGCAATACTTAATCAGATCCTTCATTTCGTCCTTCCGGCTAAGACATCATTTTAAACATGAGCTGGATCTCGACCAATCAAATTGCCTTCGATTGTACCCCTAAGGCTATTCAACTTATCCATCCCTAATCGGAGCATTGCTTCTAATCCCTTGTCTTGGAATTCATAATTCCTTTGCATTTGAACTTTGAATTAGTCAGTTGTTTCTATAATTAGATCTCCTTGCATTTTCTTCCTCTAGTTGAGAACCGATGCTCACATCAGATCCCTTGTGGACCATCGGTTCCTTTGTTGGATTTTATCCGACAGTGTCCTTCATATTGAATAACCTTCTGAGCCTTCCATGGGTATATAATGCCTTTGGTAAATTGTATCGTCTGCTTTTGAACAGTGCTCTACTTTCGAGCTAGTGATGTTTACTATTGAAGTTTGCGGAATATGTTTCCAGGATACCCCGATGGGTTCAACCTATGCCTTCCTTATTATGTGTGAACTCGAAAGTCTTCACGAGTCATACTCTTATGGTATTTTGCTAGATAAAATTTCTACACTACAGCTTCATCAAAAAGCGAGAAGTAAGATGAAAGGTTATGCAGGGAGTTAGACCTTGAGCCTTTGCGTTCATGCCCATGGACCCGATGTGAAACTTATCATTGAAGCTTCTTGTAAATGATATTAATACCCTTGTTAAAAGTTCGTCCTGTATCTATGTTTGGTCCTTTGCAATCATGGTTCCGACCATATTTTCTCATTAATACCATTTATCAGACAAGTTGAGTACATGTCTTGTGCAGATCATTGCACCTGTCCAACCTTTACTTTAATCTACTATTGAGTATTACACTACGATATCTTTAGATTATCATGGAACTGCATAACCTCTTATCAGTTCTTCATCAGGTGCTACCTTCTCACTGATTCCAATTTTTCATGGGCTCTCAGTTACTAAACACTCAAAGACACCGATAACTTACTCAAGTCCGCACCACGATTAAACAACTCTTGATAACCTTCATTACTTACGAGTTTGAACTCGATCACGTCATTCCTAGCATGCTTGGCTATATCCTTGTCGTGCTGATTTTAACTGTGCTACCTGGTCCTTCTTCCCGGAGCACAATTTTTGATGATGAGCTAAGCTTACGTCGATTTTCCTCATCATATCATTTTGCCTTGGACAACAATCTTGATTTTGAGTTTGTGTCGTATATGTGGTTCCAATAATCTTTCGCTGCATCAGTCATGTTGCTTGATGTAGTCGTTGTTTGATTGCTTCTTCGTGGAGCCTCTCGACAAAATATCTCATGATCATTATCAATATCTTGACTCCTTCCAGGATATCAATCGAATTCATGATGAGAAATACCATCCTTGCCCTCGATGATTGTCTTATCATTGGCCACTTTATTGCCTTACCTCCAACACAAACATGACCGTGTTTTGTGTTATACCTTGAGTTCCTTGCTATCCAGCGTTTATTCTTCTTTACCTTGGAATATTACCATCTTTTATGTCAAGTATGTTGTGAGAATTTCACCACCTCTTATGAATTATTGATGCAAGTGATGCTTCTCACCATCACCATTCCTTTCATGGCCCCCGTGTTCCAACCGGAATACCAACAAATGGATTGTGATGTGAAAAATTCCAAACTTCTAGCAACCCTATTGCTTGTAAGTTAATGAACGATAGATACATTCTTTGTGTATTGGATATCGAATCACCCTTCTATCATTGATCTTGCTACCTAAGCCCATACATCATTATTTCATTTGATCGGACAAATGTTATCTCATTGTTCACATAATTGAGGGCACCCATGTTTTTGGAAATCTCAATGAATTGTCACCAAGTCCATCAACCACCTCCTCATCCTCTTCTCGGTTTTAATGATGGGATCTTGTTTCGGAACTTGCTTCCATAGTCCATTTCCCGAGAATCTTACAATGTCATCTGGTCAATTTGTGTTGCACCTTTTCTTTTTAGGAATCCCATGTCTGATGTTATTTTGATACCAATTAGATCTGAATCTCAGTCAGATATGATGGTTGGAACATATTTTCAAGAGTTATAACATTGATCCTCATATGACCCGGTAAGGCGATGTCATGCACACCTGACCGGAGGACCAAGTGTTATAGTTTTCTTTTTAACAAGGTTAACCATTTTTCCATGAGGAAATTGAATGCCTTGTTTAATAAGTTTATCCCGATGGATCCTTTGTGTATCCAAAGTCTGACCTTTGCTTGAAGACCATGTCAATGCTATCTCAAAGAATGTCTGTGGTACTCCGATTTTCAACAAGAACACTTGAAGCCCAATGCTAAATATTTCTTGCTCAATTACCCCAAACACCGTTGTATGGGTAATGTCATAATATTTCTCTCCCCTTTCCTAAAGGGTTTTCTACGTTATATCCTATCATGGATATCATGCTTTGCTTGTCCTTGGGAAGGATATACCCCTGAAATATGTGTTTAAACACATTTTTGCTTTCCATTGTTCTATTTAACCTGATGATCACATTTTCCTTTCCATTGGTTTGTTTGACCTTTCTGGTGTTCTATATGATCTAAGCGATAATATTCTCCTGCTTATGTAAACTTCTCGATGTACAATTCTGTCAGAAAGACCCTGATACTTTTGTTGATGACATTCCGGTAACCACCGATGGACGAGAACCTTGCCTATTGGCCCGCCTCGTTCAACAAGCAGGAAAATGGTTCTCTTCGTCCCTCGCCCTTGGTACCAATGGTTGTTGCCGACATAATCGATAGTCTATCCTCTGACATGCCTTGCTTACATGATCATGCAAGACATCATCCCCCTTCCTACTTTTAACCCACATGGTGGGCCCATAACCCACAGGTCCCAGGATCGGAACCTAACTCTCATGTACCCCTTGTTGTCAAAGATATTCCTTGAGCTTGACTTCGTATGTAAATCACGGGCCACCTGCCTAGTAATCTATTCCGGTATCAGACGCAATACTTATTCCCATTGCTCTGAACCCCTTTCACATTTCGTATCAGGCAACCAACGATTGCCTATGCGCTTGAAAATTCTATGATGTACCTTCTTACTTGGATCTCGGTATTTTCTTAAGTTTCAGTTCAAGAGTTCCGCCACCTTCCTCGATGTTATCGACTAGATAGTTGACCTTGCAGAGGTTCGTCCTCCCGGACTACCCCCTTTATTCTTTCATAAGTACAATGGAGTTTCTGAAGAAAGGACACCGACTTCATCATGATGACCTGAAGTAGAGAAATGAAGGCATCAATGTATTGGACCGGCCTCTTCGAGAAGAGCAAGCCGGGATGAGAAGAATCGCTAGATTCGTAACCAAACCTTCCCCCTTTCACTACCTCTTAAATCTCAGGACGAGATTTCTTGTAGTGGAGGAGAATTGTGACGCCCGGATATTTAAGCTAATGTAACCCTCCACTAATGTTGCCACGTCACCATGGTTACTGTTGCTAAACTCGCGTTAATTCAAACAGCGTTCGAATTCAAATTTAAATTCCAAGTCAAAATATTATTTCTTCAAACTATAAAACAAAAATGTTCGCGGTGTTGCATTTATTCAGTATTAAATTGTGATGAGTTAACCAACCTCATTTGAATTATTAAAAATGTCCTCCCCAAATTATATAGTGGTCCAATAGCACATTAAATGACTTATTCAATTTCTAAAAATGCCCGAACAATTCCTTTGGCTCAAAAACTTTTTATGCAACCCCACAATGTTGTTCTTGAATTATGAGCCAGATTTCTAGTTTAACTAAGTTCTTTTACTATAGCATTTAAATAAAAAAATGGAGAAATAAATAAAAGAAAAGAATCAAAGAATAAAAAGATAAAACAAAGCCTCCCCTCCATTGGGCCACCCAGCCAATCTACCTAGCGGGCCGGCCCACCTGCTCCCGCTGCCCCCTCCGCTCTGTTCATGGGGGATCGTGGACAGAGCCGATGCGTGCCATGGTCGCGGCCATCGCGGTGGAGGCCATCCGCCGACTCCCCCCCGCCTATAAGGCTAGCGCCCCCTTCCCCGGTGAAACCTAATCGCGCACTGGCCCCCTCTCTTCCTCGTCGCCCTCTCTCTCGCCCAGAGCCGCCCCGCACCCGATCGCTACCGTCGCCGCCCCGTCATCACGGCCGGCGTGGCTGTCGGCCACCCCTCGCCGCCTCTATATGTCGAGAGGCTCCTGCTGCCTCACCCTCGCTCTCCTTCGGCGCAGAGCGGAGCCGGGAGGCTCCTCCAACGACACCCGCACCGGAAGCTCGCCATCCTCATCTTCTTCTACCTTCGGCCGTTGTAATGCCGTCGTCGATCCGCTCGCCTTTGGTCCTCTCCGACTACAACGAGCACACCAAGCACCCCGCTGTGAGGCCCTCCCCTGATTCCCCCATTTTTCACTTCGATCCATTCGTTGGCGGCCGTCCCCGTGCTCGTTCGTGGCTGCCATGGCCAGAGCCTGTGCTCCCATGTCCCTTGCCGCCCGCTGCCTGCATCGGGGCCACACCCTGCTCGCCCTCCCTGCGTGCGTCGCGCGCGCCTTCGCGTGTGCGCCCGCGCGCCCTCGCCTCGCGCCGCTCGCTGCCACTGCTCGCTGACTGCTGTTGATGCTGCTAGCTGCTGCCCTTGCCTCTGCTACTTGCTACTGCGGTTGTTTGCTGCTCTACTGAACCTACTATTACTACTAACTACTGTAGCTGCTACTATGGTTAGCTTTACAAATATTACATCGAGTAACCCCCTCGGCAGCTCCTAAACTCCGGTTGAACAACTACTAACAGGCCAAAAATAAATATAAGTAGAATGTACACTTGACAAACTTCATAATACTCCACTGGACCAAAGTCATTTGATGCATGGTTTAAATCCTAGAAAAATCACAAAATGCTATCTTTTCTTAACCCTGGCATTGTGTGTGCGTGTGTGTTCTGTGTGTGGTGGCCGGCTGGCTCTCCGTTAGCTAACTAGTACTCCTACTAGTTAGTCTAATCAGTGGATAGGTATAGTGCAAATGACCGGTGGACCCCCCCCTAAATATCCACTTAAAAAGAAAATGCAAGATATGTGTGAATGACACCTGGGCCCCATCTACAGTTTTGACCAGTCAATAGTCAACAGTTGTCTGTTGACTGCAGTGTTGACCCCACTGTCAGCCTCCGGTGGCCCTGCTGTGTGCACTCTGCTGGGTGCAATATTGTTAAAACTTTGAAAAATCATAGAAAATAATCCGAAACTCCGATGGAAAAACATTGTACATGAAAGTTGCTCAAAACGACGAGACGAACTCGAATACGCAGCCCATTCGTCCGCCACGCATCCCTAACATAACGAACACGCAACTTTCCCCCTCTGGTTCATCTGTTCGAAAACGCGAAACACCGGGAATACTTTCCCGGATGTTTTCCCTTTTCACCGGTACCACCTCGTACCGCGTTAGGGCACGCCTAGCATCACACTTTGTCTTGTCATACATTGTCATGCATCTGTTTGCTTAATATTTATTGTTTCTTCCCCCCTCCTCTCTCGCTAGACACCGAGACCGACGCTGCTGCTACCCAGTACGACTACAGAGTTGATGACCCCTCTCTCTTTCCAGAGCAATCAGGCAAGCCCCCCCCCACTTTGATCACCAGATATCGCCTATTCTTGTCTACTGCTTGCATTAGAGTAGAGTAGCATGTTACTGCTTTCGGTTAATCCTATTCTACTACATAGCCTGTCATTGTTGCTACATTTGTTACCCTTACCTGCTATCCTACTGCTTAGTATAGCATGCTAGTGTTCCACCAGTGGCCCTACACTCTTGTCCGTCTGCCATGCTATACTACTGGGCCATGATCACTTCGGGAGGTGATCACGGGCATATACTCTATACTTTACACTGTTACATTACCTGTGATACTGTTCGGAGATGGGGGCTGACGGGGCAGGTGGTTCCACCCAGGTAGTGGTGGGCCTGGGTTCCCGACGGCCCCTCGCTGTTACTTTGTGGCGGAGTGACAAGGCAGGTTGAGACCACCTAGGAGGGAGGTGGGCCTGGCCCTGGTCGGCGTTCGCGGATACTTAACACGTTTAACGAGATCTTGGTATTTGATCTGAGTCTGGTCACTGGCTTGTACGCACTAACCATCTACGCGGGGACAGTTATGGGCACTCGATGTCGTGGTATCAGCCGAAGCCTTCGTGACGTCAGCAACTGAGCGGCGCGCAGCGGATTGGACTGGAACGCCTGCTAGGCTAGGTCTGCTTCCGGCCGTATTCGCAACGTGCAGGTGCGCAAAGGGCGATGGGCCCAGACCCCTAAGCCATAGGATTTAGACCGGTGTGCTGACCTCTCTGTTGTGCCTAGGCATGACCCAGAAAAGTGTGTCCGGACAAAGGGGATTGAGCGTGTTGGGAAATGTGGTGCACCCCTGCAGGGAAGTTGATCTATTTGAATGGCCGTGCCCTCGGTAAAAGGACGACCCGGAGTTGTACCTTGAACTTATGACAACTAGAACCGGATACTTAATAAAACACATCCTTCCAAGTGCCAGATACAACCGGTGATCGCTCTCTCACAAGGCGACGAGGGGAGGATCATCGGTTAGGATTATGCTATGCGATGTTACTTGGTGAACTTACCAGCTACTCTCTCCTTCTGTGCAAGATGGAGGATACCAGAAGCATAGTCTTTGAAAGGACTAGGTATCCACCTCTTATTCTGGCATTCTGCAGTTCAGTCCACATATGATACTCCCCTTTTCCATTGGATACCAATGCATACATATGTAGTGTAGCTCCTTGCTTGCGAGTACTTTGGATGAGTACTCACAGTTGCTTTGCTCCCCCTTTTCCCCTTTCCTATACCCGATTGCTATGACCAGACATTGGAGTCCAGGAGCCAGTCGCCACTGTCGATGACGACTACTACTACACTGGAGGTGCCTACTACTACGTGCAGCCCGCTGACGACGACCAGGAGTAGTTTAGGAGGAACCCAGGCAGGAGGCCTGTGCCTCTTTCGATCTGTTTCCCAGTTTGTGCTAGCCTTCTTAAGGCAAACTTGTTTAACTTATGTCTGTACTCAGATATTGTTGCTTCCACTGACTCGTCTATGATCGAGCTCTTGTATTCGAGCCCTCGAGGCCCCTGGCTTGTAGTATGATGCTTGTATGACTTATTTTATTTGTAGAGTTGTGTTGTGATATCTTCCCGTGAGTCCTTTTTCTTGATCATACACGTTTGCGTGTATGATTAGTGTACAGTTGAATCGGGAGCGTCACAATGGGAAGGCCCTTATGTTATCAAGGAGGTCTATCGTTCCGGTGCCATAAAAATCAACAACTTCGAAGGCACAAATCCGAAGGTGGTAAACGGTCAAAGAATCAAACATTATATCTCAGGTAATCCCATAAATGTTGAAACCAATATTATTGAAACCGTAACCTCGGAGGAATACATAAGGGACACTTTCCGGAACGTTTCAGACTCCGAAAAGGAATAGGTATGTGGTACGGTAAGTAAACCGACTCCAAAACAATTTTTAAGGCAATATTTCTCCGTTTTGGATATTTAGAAAAATAGAAACATAAGTAGCAGTCCGGGAAGGACACGAGGGCCCCACGAGGGTGGTGGGCGCGCCCCCTACCTTGTGAGCACCTCGTGTGCCTTCCGGACTCCGTTTTCTTGCACGATACATATTTTGGTCGGTAAAAATTCATTATATATTCTCTCGAAGGTTTTAACTCCCGTATCACGCAAATTTTATCTGTTTTTTGTTTTCGAGCTGTTGCTGCTGCAGATTACAACAAGATGTCTTCTCAAGAGTCAACCGGGGAGAGCCGGGTAACTAATCCGGCATCGGAACCAAGGGCAAACTGCGACACTGACCACTTTGGGCCAGCAACGGAGGAAGAGATGGAGGCTAACTTGATGAGAGTAGATGCCATGGAGGATGAAGAAGTCACCTCTCGCCTCCGAGCTAGGTTCATGATGGGGGAACTGTTGGAAATATGCCCTAGAGGCAATAATAAATTGATTATTATTATATTTCCTTGTTCATGATAATCGTTTATTATCCATGCTATAATTGTATTGATAGGAAACTCAGATACATGTGTGGATACATAGACAACTCCATGTCCCTAGTGAGCCTCTAGTTGACTAGCTCGTTGATCAATAGATGTTTATGGTTTCCTAACCATGGACATTGGATGTCGTTGATAACGGGATCACATCATTAGGAGAATGATGTGATGGACAAGACCCAATCCTAAGCCTAGCACAAGATCATGTAGTTCGTATGCTAAAGCTTTTCTAATGTCAAGTATCATTTCCTTAGACCATGAGATTGTGCAACTCCTGGATACCGTAGGAGTGCTTTGGGTGTGCCAAACATCACAACGTAACTGGGTGGCTATAAAGGTACATTACAGGTATCTCCGAAAGTGTCTGTTGGGTTGGCACGAATCGAGACTGGGATTTGTCACTCCGTGTAACGGAGAGGTATCTCTGGGCCCACTCGGTAGGACATCATCATAATGTGCACAATGTGATCAAGGAGTTGATCACGGGATGATGTGTTACGGAACGAGTAAAGAGACTTGCCGGTAACGAGATTGAACAAGGTATCGGGATACCGACGATCGAATCTCGGGCAAGTATCGTACCGATAGACAAAGGGAATTGAATACGGGATTGATTAAGTCCTTGACATCGTGGTTCATCCGATGAGATCATCGTGGAACATGTGGGAGCCAACATGGGTATCCAGATCCCGCTGTTGGTTATTGACCGGAGAACGTCTCTGGTCATGTCTGCATGTCTCCCGAACCCGTAGGGTCTACACACTTAAGGTTCGATGACGCTAGGGTTATAAAGGAAGTTTGTATGTGGTTACCGAATGTTGTTCGGAGTCCCGGATGAGATCCCGGACGTCACGAGGAGTTCGGAATGGTCCGGAGGTAAAGATTTATATATGGGAAGTCCTGTTTTGGTCACTGGAAGAGTTTCGGGGTTTATCGGTAATGTACCGGGACCACCGGGAGGGTCCCGGGGGTCCACCAAGTGGGGCCACCTCCCGGGGGGCACATGGGCTGTAGGGAGTGTTCCTTGGCCTACATGGGCCAAGGGCACCAGCCCCACTAAGGCCCATGCGCCTAAGAGAGAGAGAGGGGGCAAACCCTAATGGGATATGGGCCTTAGGGCCCATATTGGTGCGCCTCCCTCTCCCATCCCCTCTTGGCCGCCCCCTTGCTCCCCATCTAGGGCTGCCGCCCCCCTAGGGGTGGGAACCCTAGAGGGGGCGCAGCCCCTCCCCTTCCCTATATATATTGAGGCATTGGGCAGCCCAGAATACACGCGATTCGATCTCTCGTTGGTGCAGCCCTGCATCTCTCTCTCCCTCCTCTTCTGTGGTTCTTGGCGAAGCCTTGCAGGATTGCCGCGCTCCTCCATCACCACCACGCCGTTGTGCTGCTGTTGGATGGAGTCTTCCTCAACCTCTCCCTCTCTCCTTGCTGGATCAAGGCGTGGGAGACGTCACCGGGCTGCACGTGTGTTGAACGCGGAGGTGCCGTGCGTTCGGCACTTGGTCATCGTTGATTTGAATCACGACGAGTACGACTTCATCAACCCCGTTCTCTTGAACGCTTCCGCTTAGCGATCTACAAGGGTATGTAGATGCACTCTCCTTCTCCTCGTTGCTGGTTTCTCCATAGATAGATCTTGGTGATACGTAGGAAAATTTTGAATTTCTGCTACATTCCCCAACAGTGGTATCAGAGCTAGGTCTATTGCGTAGATTCTATGCACGAGTAGAACAGAAAGTAGTTGTGGGCATTGATTTTGTTCAATATGCTTACCGTTACTAGTCTTATCTTGATTCGGCGGCATCGTGGGATGAAGCGGCCCGGACCAACCTTACACGTACTCTTACGTGAGACCGGTTCCACCGACAAACATGCACTAGTTGCATAAGGTGGCTGGCGGGTGTCTGTCTCTCCCACTTTAGTCGGATCGGATTCGATGAACAGGGTCCTTATGAAGGGTAAATAGCAATTGGCATATCACGTTGTGGTCTTTGCGTAGGTAAGAAACGTTCTTGCTAGAAACCCATAGCAGCCACGTAAAACATGCAAACAACAATTAGAGGACGTCTAACTTGTTTTTGCAGGGTATGCTATGTGATGTGATATGGCCAAAAGGATGTGATGAATGATATATGTGATGTATGAGATTGATCATGTTCTTGTAATAGGAATCACCACTTGCATGTCGATGAGTATGACAACCGGCAGGAGCCATAGGAGTTGTCTTAATTTATTCATGACCTGCGTCTCAACATAAACGTCATGTAATTACTTTACTTTATTGCTAACCGTTAGCTGTAGTAGTAGAAGTAATAGATGACGTGACAACTTCAAGAAGACACGATGATGGAGATCATGATGATGGAGATCATGGTGTCATGCCGGTGACAAGATGATCATGGAGCCCCAAGATGGAGATCAAAGGAGCTATATGATATTGGCCATATCATGTCACTATTTGATTGCATGTGATGTTTATCATGTTTATACATCTTATTTGCTTAGAACGACGGTAGTAAATAAGATGATCCCTCATTAAAATTTCAAGAAGTGTTCTCCCCTAACTGTGCACCGTTGCCACAATTCGTCGTTTCTAAGCACGCCGTGATGATCGGGTGTGATGGATCCTTACGTTCACATACAACGGGTGTTGACGAGCCTAGCATGTACAGACATGGCCTCGGAACACATGCAAACACTTAGGTTGACTTGACGAGCCTAGCATGTACAGACATGGCCTCGGAACATAGAAGACCGAAAGGTCGAGCATGAGTCATATGGTAGATACGATCAACATGAAGATGTTCACCGACGTTGGCTAGTCCGTCTCACGTGATGATCGGACACGGCCTAGTTGACTCGGATCATGTAATCACTTAGATGACTAGAGGGATGTCTATCTGAGTGGGAGTTCATAAGATGAACTTAATTATCTTGAACATAGTCAAAAGGATTTTGCAAATTATGTCGTAGCTCACGCTTCAGTTCTACTGTTCAGTTATGTTCCTACAGAAAAATTAGTTGAAAGTTGATAGTAGCAATTATGCGGACTAGGTCCGTAAACTGAGGATTGTCCACATTGCTTCATAGAAGGCTTATGTCCTTAATGCACCGCTTAGTGTGCTGAACCTCGAACGTTGTTTGTGGATGTTGCGAACATCTGACATACACATTTTGATAACTACATGATAGTTCTGTTAAACGGTTTAGAATTGAGGCACCAAAGATGTTTTGAAACGTCGCGAAACATATGAGATGTTTTGAGGGCTGAAATTGGAATTTCAGGCTCATGCCCACGTCAAGAGGTATAAGACCTCCGACGATTTTCTTAGCCTGCAAACTAAGGGAGAAAAGCTCAATTGTTGAGCTTGTGCTCAGATTGTCCGAGTACAACAATCATTTGAATCAAGTGGGAGTTGATCTTCCAGATAAGATAGTGATGTTTCTCCGAAGTCATTACCACCAAGCTGCTAGAGCTTCGTGATGAACTATAATGTATCAGGGACATATATGATGATCCTTGAGATATTCGCGATGTTTGACACCACGAAAGTAGAAATCAAGAAGGAGCATCAATTGTTGATGGTTAGGGAAACCACTAGTTTCAAGAAGGGCAAGGGCAAGAAGGGATACTTCATGACACGGCAATTCAGCTGCTGCTCTAGTGAAGAAACCCAAGGTTGAACCCAAACCCGAGACTAAGTGCTTCTGTAATAAGGGGAACAACCACTGGAGCAGAATTACCCTAGATACTTGGTAGATGAGAAGGCTGGCAAGGTCGATAGAAGTATATTGGATATACATTGTGTTGATGTGTACTTTACTAGTACTCCTAGCAGCACCAGGGTATTAGATACCGGTTCGGTTGCTAAGTGTTAGTAACTCGAAATAAAAGCTACGGAATAAACGGAGACTAGCTAAAGGTGAGCTGACGATATGTGTTGGAAGTGTTTCCAATGTTGATATGATCAAGCATCGCATGCTCCCTCTACCATCGAGTTTGGTGTTTGCGTTGAGCGTGGACATGATTGGATTATGTCTATCGCGATACGGTTATTCATTTAAGGAGAATAATGGTTACTCTATTTATTTGAATAATACCTTCAATGGTCTTACGCCTAAGATGAATGGTTTATTGAATCTCGATCGTAGTGATACACATGTTCATGCCAAAAGATAGTAATGATAGTACCACCTGCTTGTGGCACTGCCACTTAAGTCATATCGGTATAAAACGCATGAAGAAGCTCCATGTTGATGGATCTTTGGGCTCACTCGTTTTTGAAAAGTTTGAGACATGCGAACCATGTCTATCGGTAGATATGCATGAAGAAACTCTATACAGATGGATCGTTTGGACTCACTTGATTTTGAATCACTTGAGACATGCAAATCATACCATATGGGCAAGATGACTGAAAGCCTCGTTCTCAGTAAAATGGAACTAGAAAGCAACTTGTTGGAAGTAATACATTTTGATGTGTGCGGTCCAATGAGTGCTGAGGCATGTAGTGGATATCGTTATGTTCTTACTTCACAGATGATTTGAGTAGATGTTGAGTATATTTACTTGATGAATCACGAGTCTGAATTATTGAAAGGTTCAAGTAATTTCAGGGTGAAGTTGAAAGATCGTCGTGACAAGAGGATAAAAGATCTATGATATGATCATAGAGATGAATATCTGAATTGCGAGTTTGGCACAAAATTAAGACATTGTGGAAATCGTTTCACAACTAATACAGCCTGGAACACCATAGTGTGATGGTGTGTCCGAACATCATAACTGCACCCTATTGGATATGATGCATACCATGATGTCTCTTATAGAATTACCACAATAGTTTATGGGTTAAGCATTGGAGACAACCACATTCACTTTAAATAGGGCACCACGTAATTCCGATGAGATGACACCGTATGAACTATGGTTTAGAGAAACCTAAGCTGTCATTTCTTAAAAGTTTGGGGCTGCGACGCTTATGTGGAAAAGTTTCAGGCCGATAAGCTCGAACCCAAAGCGGATAAATGCATCTTCATAGGACAACCCAAAAACAGTTGGGTATACCTCCTGTCTCAGATCCGAAAGCATTAAAGGATTGTTTCTAGAATCGAGTCCTTTCTCGAGGAAAAGTTTCTCTCGAAAGAATTGAGTGGGAGGATGGTGGAGACTTGATGAGGTTATTGAACCGTCTCTTCAACTAGTGTGTGGCAGGGCACAGGAAGTTGTTCCTGTGGCACCTACACCAATTGAAGTGGAAGCTTATGATGGTGATCATGAAACTTCAGATCAAGTCACTATCAAACCTCGTAGGATGACAAGGATGCGTACTACTTCAGAGTGGTACATAATCCTGTCCTGGAAGTCATGTTGCTAGACAACAATGAACCTACGAGCTATGGAGAAGCGATGGTGGGCCTGGATTCCGATAAATGGCTCAAGGCCATAAAATCCGAGAGAGGATCCATGTATGAAAACAAAGTGTAGACTTTGGCAGAATGGCTCGATGGTCGTAAGGCTGTTGAGTACAGATGGATTTTAAAAGGAAGACGGACAATGATGGTAAATGTCATCATTAAGAAAGCTCGACTTGTCGTTAAGATGTTTTCCGACAAGTTCAAGGAGTTGACTGCGATGAGACTTTCTCACTCGTAGCGATGCTAAGAGTCTGTTGGAATTATATTAGCAATTACTGCATTATTTATGAAAT
The DNA here is from genome assembly GCF_003073215.2 of Triticum urartu. NCBI lineage: Eukaryota > Viridiplantae > Streptophyta > Magnoliopsida > Poales > Poaceae > Triticum > Triticum urartu. Next base: position 605,675,187 of record NC_053028.1, read on the forward strand.
CTTGCAGATAGGATGTCAAAACATTGTTTCCTCGACGATTTTCTTGAGGAAAGGTTGTATGTGATACAACCGGAAGGTTTTGTCAATCCTGAAAAGATGCTAATAAGTATGCAAAGCTCCAGCAATCCTTCTAAGGACTGGAGTAAGCATCTCGGAGTTGGAATGTATGCTTTGATGAGATGATCAAAGATTTTGGGTGTATACAAAGTTTATGAGAAACTGGTATTTCCAAAGAAGTGAGTGGGAGCACTATAGAATTTCTGATGAATATATGTTGTTGATCAGAAATGACGTAGAATTTCTGGAAAGCATATAGGGTTATTTGAAAGGAGTTTTTCAATGGAAAGCCTGGATTATGCTACTTAAGTATTGAGCATTAAGATCTATAAGGATAGATCAAAAGCTTAATGGTACTTTCAAATGAGCACATACCTTGACATGATCTTGAAGGTGTTCAAGATGGATCAGTCAAAGAAGGAGTTCTTGCCTGAGTTGTAAGGTATGGAGTTAAGACTTAAAGCTCGACCACGGCAGAATAGAGAGAAAGGACGAAGGTCGTCCCCTATGCTTAAGACATAGGCTCTACAGTATGCTATGCTGTGTACCGCACCTGAAGTGTGCCTTGCCATGAGTCAGTCAAGGGGTACAAGAGTGATCCAAGAATGGATCACAGGACAGCGGTCAAAGTTATCCTTAGTAACTAGTGGACTAAGGAATTTTCTCGATTATGGAGGTGGTAAAAGAGTTCGTCGTAAAGGGTTACGTCGATGCAAGCTTAACACCTATCCGGATAGCTCTGAGTAGAGATGCCGGATACGTATAATGGAGCAACAATTTGGAATAGCTCCAAGTAGAACAGTTATTTGGAATAGCTCCAAATAGAACGTGGTAGCTACATCTAGGAGATGACATAGAGATTTGTGAAGCACACACGGATCTGAAAGGTTCAGACCCGTTGACTAAAACCTCTCTCACAAGCAACATGATCAAACCCAGAACTCTTTGGGTGTTAGTCACATGGCGATGTGACCTGTGAGTGTTAATCACATGGCGATGTGAACTAGATTATTGACTCTAGTGCAAGTGGGAGACTGCTGGAAATATGCCCTAGAGGAAATAATAAATTGATTATTATTATATTTCCTTGTTCATGATAATCGTTTATTATCCATGCTATAATTGTATTGATAGGAAACTCAGATACATGTGTGGATACATAGACAACTCCATGTCCCTAGTGAGCCTCTAGTTGACTAGCTCGTTGATCAATAGATGGTTATGGTTTCCTAACCATGGACATTGGATGTCGTTGATAACGGGATCACATCATTAGGAGAATGATGTGATGGACAAGACCCAATCCTAAGCCTAGCACAAGATCATGTAGTTCGTATGCTAAAGCTTTTCTAATGTCAAGTATCATTTCCTTAGACCATGAGATTGTGCAACTCCCGGATACCGTAGGAGTGCTTTGGGTGTGCCAAACGTCACAACGTAACTGGGTGGCTATAAAGGTACATTACAGGTATCTCCGAAAGTGTCTGTTGAGTTGGCACGAATCGAGACTGGGATTTGTCACTCCGTGTAAACGGAGAGGTATCTCTGGGCCCACTCGGTAGGACATCATCATAATGTGCACAATGTGATCAAGGAGTTGATCACGGGATGATGTGTTACGGAACGAGTAAAAGAGACTTGCCGGTAACGAGATTGAACAAGGTATCGGGATACCGACGATCGAATCTCGGGCAAGTATCGTACCGATAGACAAAGGGAATTGAATACGGGATTGATTAAGTCCTTGACATCGTGGTTCATCCGATGAGATCATCGTGGAACATGTGGGAGCCAACATGGGTATCCAGATCCCGCTGTTGGTTATTGACCGGAGAACGTCTCGGTCATGTCTGCATGTCTCCCGAACCCGTAGGGTCTACACACTTAAGGTTTCGATGACGCTAGGGTTATAAAGGAAGTTTGTTTGTGGTTACCGAATGTTTTTCGGAGTCCCGGATGAGATCCAGGACGTCACGAGGAGTTCCGGAATGGTCCGGAGGTAAAGATTTATATATGGGAAGTCCTGTTTTGGTCACCGGAAGAGTTTCGGGGTTTATCGGTAATGTACCGGGACCACCGGGAGGGTCCCGGGGGTCCACCAAGTGGGGCCACCTGCCCCGGGGGGCCACATGGGCTGTAGGGAGTGTTCCTTGGCCTACATGGGCCAAGGGCACCAGCCCCACTAAGGCCCATGCGCCTAAGAGAGAGAGAGGGGGCAAACCCTAATGGGATATGGGCCTTAGGGCCCATATTGGTGCGCCTTCCTCTCCCATCCCCTCTTGGCCGCCCCCTTGCCTCCCCATCTAGGGCTGCCGCCCCCCCTAGGGGTGGGAACCCTAGAGGGGGCGCAGCCCCTCCCCTTCCCTATATATATTGAGGCATTGGGCAGCCCAGAATACACGCGATTCGATCTCTCGTTGGTGCAGCCCTGCATCTCTCTCTCCCTCCTCTTCTGTGGTTCTTGGCGAAGCCTTGCAGGATTGCCGCGCTCCTCCATCACCACCACGCCGTTGTGCTGCTGTTGGATGGAGTCTTCCTCAACCTCTCCCTCTCTCCTTGCTGGATCAAGGCGTGGGAGACGTCACCGGGCTGCACGTGTGTTGAACGCGGAGGTGCCGTGCGTTCGGCACTTGGTCATCGGTGATTTGAATCACGACGAGTATGACTCCATCAACCCCGTTCTCTTGAACGCTTCCGCTTAGCGATCTACAAGGGTATGTAGATGCACTCTCCTTCTCCTCGTTGCTGGTTTCTCCATAGATAGATCTTGGTGATACGTAGGAAAATTTTGAATTTCTGCTACGTTCCCCAACAGGAACTACAGAGCTCAGCTATTCCAAACTCGGTTATCCCTTCTAATGTTAGATTTCTTACCTATGAAAATATGAAGAGGAGTGTCAGTTGTTCTCCTGCAGCTATGCAACACCCTTGGGTGCAAGGAGCTTTAGCTGTCACAGGGAAGCTTCGTAAGGAAATAATGGACCTCAAACATCAAGTCAATAAGCTCGAGGGGGAGAACCGCATCCTGAGGGGAATCATCGCCAAGAATATTACACCGACAACAAAGAAGGAGACATAATCACATGGGTATGGGCACTCCCCTTGGCAACTGCCAAGCTTGGGGGAGGTGCCCTGGTATCGTATCACAATCACAACTCCTCTCTTTACCATTTTTCTTAGTTTGGTCCTATTAGTAGTATCTTGATCTAGTAGAATAAAGTTTATGGCATGATCTAGTTTTGAGTTTTGCTTTATGATCCCTATATGTAATCGAGTCCATGAGTTATATATAATAAAGATTAGTGTTGAGTCAAGGGCTTTATTATTTTGCCATGATCTTGGGTGAATAAAAGAAAAGAGAAAAAAAGAATAAAAAGAAACAAAAAGTTCATATTGATCTTATTGAGAGTAATGACTTCACATAGAAAGAGTATGATGATTAAAAGTTGTTGGGAGTTGGCAAGCATAACTTTGGTCATTTTTGCAATTAATAGGAAGTAATAAGGAAAGAGAGGTTTTCACATATAGATATATTATCATTGCCATCTTTTATGATTGGGAGCACTCATTAAAATATGACATGCTAAAGAGTTGATGTTGGACAACGAAGACAACGTAATGAGTTATGTATTTCTTATATTTGAGATAAAGTATGTTGTCATGGATCCTCTAACTTGTTGAGCTTGCCTTTCCCCTCATGCTAGCCAAATTTTCAGCACCAAGTAGAAATACTACTTGTGCTTCCAAATATCCTTAAACCAGTTTTGCCATGAGAGTCCACCATATCTACCTATGGATTGAGTAAGATCCTTCAAGTAAGTTGTCATCGGTGCAAAGCAATAAAAATTGCTCTAAATATGTATGATTGATTGGTGTGGGAGAAATAAGCTTTATACGATCTTGTGATGTGGAAGTAATAAAAGCGGCGGACTGCATAATAAAGGTTCATATCACAAGGGGCAATATAAAGTGACGTTCTTTCGCATTGTGATTTTATATATCCAACCATAAAAGCGCATGGCAACCTCTGCTTCCCTCTGCGAAGGGCCTATCCTTTATTATTATTATCTTCTACCTTATGCAAGATTCATGGTGATCTTCACCTTTTGTTTTTCATTTTATCCTTTGGCAAGCTCAGCATGTTGGAAAGAACATGATATATATATCTAATTGGATGTAGGGGAGCATGAACCATTATTGTTGACATTACCCTTGAGGTAAAAGGTTGTGTGGCAAAACTATAAGCCCCTATCTTTCTCGGTGTCCGATTAAAACTCCGTAACCACAAGTATTGCGTGAGTGTTAGCAGTTATGGAGGACTAAATGATAGTTGAGTATATGGACTTGCTTTTTAGCTCTGACATAGACTCTTTCCGATGTTATGATAAATTGCAATTGCTTCAATGACTGAGATTATAGTTTGTCGGAGCCCAATAAGGTTTATGATTTATGCTTTTGCATTGTGAATAGATCATCACTTGAATATAAGTAATCATATGACAAAAGCTATATATGTTGCTGCTATGAGAATAATCATGATGCCTTCATGTACATATTTTATTTTTATCGACGCCTCTACCTCTAAACATGAGGACATATTTATTGTTATCGGCTTTTCGCTTGAGGACAAGCGAGGTCTAAGCTTGGGGGAGTTGATACGTCCATTTTGCATCATGCTTTTATATCGATATTTATTGCATTATGGACTGTTATTTCACTTTATGTCACAATACTTATGGCTATTCTCTCTTATTTTACAAGGTTTACATAACGAGGGAGAATGCCGGCAGCTGGAATTCTGGGCTGGAAAAGGAGCAAATATTAGAGACCTATTCTACGCAACTCCAAAAGTCCTGAAACTCCATGGAACGTCTTAAAATAAATAAAGAAAAATCCTCGCCAAAGATGAAGGCCAGGGGGCCCACCCCCTACCTCGTGAGCCCCCTGGTGGCTCTCCGACGTCCATCTTCTCCTATATGAGGTCTTTCGATGAGAAAAAAATAGGAAGGAACTTTTCGGAACGAGACTCCGCCGCCACGAGGCGGAACCTTGGCGGATCCAATCTAGAGCTCCGGAAGAGTTGTTCTGCCGGGGAAACTTCCCTCCGGGAGGGGGAAATCATCACCATCGTAATCACCAACGCTCCTCTCATCGGGAGAGGGCAATCTCCATCAACATCTTCACCAGCACCATCTCATCTCCAAACCCTAGTTCATCTATTTTATCCAATTCTTGTCTCAAAGTCCGGGATTGGTGCTAGTAGGTTGCTAATAGTGTTGATTACTCCTTGTAGTTGATGCTAGTTGGTTTATTTGGTGGAAGATCATATGTTCAGATCCTATATGCATATTATCACCCCTCTGATTATGAACATGAATATGCTTTGTGAGTATTTACGTTCGTTCCTGAGGACAAGGGAGAAGTCTTGCTAGGACTAGTCATGTGAATTTGGTATTCGTTTGATATTTTGATAAGATGTATGTTGTCTAGCCTCTAGTGGTGTTATTTGAACGTCGACTACATAACACTTCACCATTATTTGGGCCTAGAGGAAGGCATTGGGAAGTAATAAGTAGATGATGGGTTGCTAGAGTGACAGAAGCTTAAACCCTAGTTTATGCGTTGCTTCGTAAGGGGCTGATTTGGATCCATATGTTTCATGCTATGGTTAGGTTTACCTTAATACTTTTGTTGTAGTTGCGGATGCTTGCAATAGAGGTTAATCATAAGTGGGATGCTTGTTCAAGTAAGAACAACACCCAAGCACCGGTCCACCCACATATCAAATTATCAAAGTATCAAACGCGAATCATATGAACGTGATGAAAACTAGCTTGACGATATTCCCATGTGTCCTTGGGAGCGCTTTTCCTATTATAAGAGTTTGTTCCGGCTTGTCCTTTGCTACAAAAGGACTGGGCCACCTTGCTGCACTTTACTTACTTTTGTTACTTGTTGCTCGTTACAACCTATCCTATCACAAAACTATCTGTTACCACTTATTTCAGTACTTGCAGAGAATACCTTGCTGAAAACCGCTTATCATTTCCTTCTGCTCCTCATTGGGTTTGACACTCTTACTTATCGAAAGGACTACGATAGATCCCCTATACTTGTGGGTCATCAGTACGCCACACCCCTCCTGATGAACAGGACCCCCGTTTCGACCGCAGGAGGTCCGTTTCATCTGTTTTGCAGTACGCCACACCCCTCCCGATCAACATGGCCCCCGTTTCGACCGTAGGAGGTCCGTTTCGTCCATTTTGCGGTACCCCACACCCCTCCCGATCAACATGACCCCCGTTTCGACCGTAGGAGGTCCGTTTCCTCCACTTTGCGGTACACTAGACCCCTCCCGATGAACAGGATCCCCTTTCGAACGTGGCCGGTCGAACACAAGGCCATTTCCTCCGTTCTGCGGTACGCCGGGCCTCATTTCCATCGCCTGTTCTGTCGAAGCCCTCCCGATGAACACGACCACGCATTCCGTTCTGACCCAGCCGGTTGGCTCCCACATGTTCCGTTGCCTCCCGATGAACACGACGCATTCCGTTGCCTCCCCATGAACACAACGCATTCCGTTGCCTCCCCATGAACACGACGACGATGATGTTTCTCCGTTCCGACCCAGCCATGTACACGAGCCCTGGCCGTACGTATGCGCGAGTAGGCATTCAAGACCCTGCCCGTATGTACACATACGTGGCCGTATTTTCTTTCTTGCACCCTGGCCGCTGTACGTACGTGTACATGCTACGTGCGCGCCTCTACTACGACACGTGCGCGCCTCTACCTCCACCAGTATATATGTACGTACACGTTCGTGACCAGAATGACAACGCTACGTACGCTTCGACCAGGTGGGTCCTGACTGTCAGGCACTTCCTTGCGTGCGAAGATGTAGCTGGTGGGTCCCAGCAGTCAGGGGGGAAACGTTTTATTCGCGAAATATGGTGGCCCGTCCGGTGGGTCACCGCTGTTAGGTGGAGGAATAATTATTTTGCACATAATAAGGAGGCACTTCCTTGATGCGGCTATGGACCCAACTATCAGCCTCTCCACGTATAGTCCACGTCCGATGGAAGCCATTCCTTCACCACGTTGACCACACCGCGCCGACAACACTTGGGCGGTGGAGACGGCGAGGCCTAGGAAGGGGACGATGCGGAGCAGGAGAAGACGCGACAGTGGATGCCCACGCGTAGAGGAATACAAGGGTTTACTGGTTCGCTACGGTGTGAGGCTGCCGTTGCCGCAGAATAACAGGGGGTGTGGGTGAGTAGACGGATGGCCTGGCCAGCGGTGGGAGTAGTAGGGGGCGGTGAGGCCTCCGCTGCATCGCAACTGGCCACAGGAGGCAGGAGCACGAGGCACGACCGGCGCTGGTTTGGGCGGCTGGAGCAAAAAGACCAGAGGATGAAGAAGCACTACGGCCGTTGGATGGACATCGTACGGTCACTGGAGCTAGAATCGTGCATATTGACTAAGTTGACAAAGCCCTCCGTCCCCGTCAACTTAGTAGGCCCACAAGTCAGCTTTCCACTATACTGGGTCCCAGCTAACAGGGGGAGTATTCATTTTTTTGTGCATAATAAGGAGGCACTTTCTTGCGTGCGAAGATATAGCTGGTGGGTCTGACCTGTCAGCGGCGGTAACATTTTTTTCGTGAAATACATAGGCCCTTTCGGTGGGTCCCTGGTGTCAGGTGGAGGAATCATTATTTTGTGCGTAATAAGGAGGCATTTCCTTGCGTGCAGCGGTGGACCCAGCTGTCGGCCTCTCCACGTACAGTCCACTTCAGATGCATGTCGGTCGGTGACCACGTTGACCAGGCCGCGATGAGAGCACCAGGGCGGTGGACGACGACGAGGCCTAGGAAGGGAACAGTTGGTTTACTGGTTCGTCTTCCGTCGCCAGAGAATAACAACAGGTGTGGATGAGTAGAGGGATGGCTAGGCCAGCGATGGGAGTACGGTGGGGCGGTGAGGCCTGCGCGGCCGTAGAGCCGGGCACAGGGAGGAGGGAGCAGGCTGTCCCGCCGGCGCTTGTTTGAGCGGCTAGAGCAGGAAGAGCAGAGATTGAAGAGGCACGACGGCCGTTGGATGGCCATCCAATAATCACTGCTTGTGCGTCAACCTTTTTTCCGGAAAGCCTCAAATCTGTGGAAAACAACATACAACCCATCTGCCATTATTTCTAATAATTTACAACCCATTTGGTAATTATTAAGTTTTTTTGGAGCCCATAATCTTTTTGTTAGCATTACAGCCCATATTGCGGCCACGGTTAAAAAATTATACGAAATTTTGCATATTTTGGTGCGGTCCGAACTGTTTTTAATCCTGAAATTTCGACTCACCTTCAAAATGATTTTAAAAATAAATGTATATCAATATAAAATCCAACAAATTCTCCACGCATAAAAATTAATGTAATTTAAAATCTCGAAATGAAAAAAAAGATATTTGATAGTAATTGCCGGTTTGATGTGTTTTAAAAATGTACGGCCCATTTCTCTGATGGGCCATTTTCTCGGCCAGCCGAATGAAAGCTCTCCTCATCTTGAAAGATTTGCAGCCCAACAGGCCTGACAAAGCAACTTACTTGGCAAATAACAAAAAGACTAGGCTGTGGCCGTGGACCTAACTGTCAGCCTTTCCACATACAGTACTCTTCTGATGGAATGTCGTTGACCACGTTGACCATGCCGCGTCGAGAGCACCAAGGCGGTGGACGACGGCGAGGCCTAGGAAGGGGACGACGCGGAGCCGGGGAAGACGTGGTAGTGGATGCCCACGCGGAGAGGCGTACGAGGGTTCACTGGTTCGACTGCGGTGTGAAGCTGCCGTCGCCGCAGGGCCTGGCTAGAGGTGGGAGTAGTAGGGGGCGATGAGGCCTCAACGGCAGCACAGCCGGCCACTGGAGGCAGGAGCAGGCGGACTACCCGGCACTGGTTTGGGCAGCTAGTGCAAGAAGAGCAGCGATTGAAGAAGCAGCAGGACCGTTTGATGCAAATCCAACGGTTACTGCTGCTAGAATCGTTTGTTGAATAAGTTGACAAGCCCTGCATACGCGTCAACTTAGTAGGCCCACAGGTCAGCCTCCCAACTGGTGCGCCCCAGATGTCATTGGGAGGAATCATTTTTTTCGCGTAATAAGGAAGCAGTTGATTGCGTGCGGCCAGGCCAGCGGAGGGAGTAGGGTTGGCCGGGGAAGCCTGCGCGGCATCACAGCGGGCCACAAGAGGAGGGAGCAGGAAGTCCCACCGGCGCTAGTTTAGGCTGCTGGAGCAGGAAGATCAGAGATTGAAGAAGCACGTCAGCTGTTGGATGGACATCCAACAGTGACTGCTGCAAGAATCGTGTGTTCACTGACAAAGCCTTGCGTAAACAAGTCAGCCTCGAAATCTGTGGCGTGTACAGCCCATTTGCTATTATTTTTATAATTTTTACTCATTTTCTAATTCATATGGAATTTATTGCAGCCCGTTTTCCATTTTTAGAATCGCTGGCCATTTTCTGGTCAGTACCAGGGTCGAAAAATTAACTAAATATGTCGGTAATTTTGAAAAAATTCGCAAATTTTTGCTGGGGAATGAAATATTCTTAATCCAAAAATTAATAGCCACACTAAAACAAATTTAAAAATAAATTAGTACTAGGTCATGTTAAATCCAATGAAATACGTATAAGATATCAGTGAAGATCAAAAACAAAAAAAGAAACTTATATCCCATTTGCTATATTTTTTTGGAATTTTCAACCCCTTTTGATATTACTTTTAACAGACATTGACCATACTCTTAAGCCAGGCCAGAATGCATCCCTCCTCGTCTTGAAAGATTTGTAGCCCTGTAATTCAGAGAAAACAAATAGGCCTAGCTTGGGTATTCTTCAAAAAGAAATACTAGGCTACCTATTTTCCCGAAGAACTGGTGTATAAGCATTTAGCTTTATTTATTTATTTACTTATTTATGTTTAGGGGACCATGAGCATGTACCTGGGCCGGATTCATGTGAGAGCCTCCCTTCTAGTTAATTATGGGCTTCTCTATTGGGCCTTCATCAGTGGGTTGCATGTTATCAACAAGTGGAAAATGTGTTCCGTACGAAAAATAGTATGCGCTACGTACGGTACGGGGCACTAAAGGATCGAATCATGCAACGACTTCCAAAACATTGTGTTTGTCGTTCTAGCAACACATTTATTCAACCAACAGACGAAATATACTACTGATTGTACATTGAAAACAGTAGCAGCAGCAACCAGGGTTGGGGGTGCAACAGAAGCAGTAAGCAGGCCAGAAGAGTGAAGACCTCCACGAACATCCACGAGCATCCAGCTGCCGCGACCGTCGACGAGCACCATCCAAGATGTGTTCATGCCGACCCAGTACATACCGTTAATGTAGTTGAGGCTGACGGGGATCGAATCGCAGTCAAGGGGGTTGATGCTCGCCACCCTACGATCATTATGCTGCGTGACACGCCGTTTCTGAAGATCAGGCGGCATCAACAAGCAAGGAGCTGGCTTAAAAAGCTCCATCCTGAGGGCTTTGAGTAAAAGGTACAGCCCCGACAAGCACGCGGCGAGCGGCACGGTACTGAGATTGTCCACACGCGAAACAATGAGCTTGATTACCTCTGTGGGGAGCTAATTCCAGCCACTCTTTTGGCGGACGCTGCTCAGTTCTGCCATTGTTAGTGCTTGGGTTTCGGACGAGGGGGGAAGTGCCTTAGCGGGGATGGAAGATTGGACGAGATTATGTGCGGACAAAGATGGAGAAGCGAATATGTGCTACGGGAAGCGGACAGGTGATGATGACTACAACATGCCGCTTGACTTACGAGACACATACCAACAGCGTAGGGTCATGTCGATGCCAAACAACTTGCTTGAGTGATCACAGTACTGGTACTCCCTACAGTGCTATGCCCTAACTTGCTTGAGTAGAGTAGTAGAGTAGGACTCTGCTCTACTACTAGCACCGGAGGAGTAGTATATTCTAATCTAAAATAGTTACAAACTTCAATGCCCGAGCGTGGAACGACTACGAACCGTGCTCACAGACCGTGTCTAAGTGGTGTTTGGACATGGGCGATAACCTCAACGCCAACGGTGCTGCTCCCATTGCACCGTATGTGTTTCTGTCCTTCCTGTTCGAAATCGTGGTAGAATTCATGATTTATTTTGTGCTTATTCGGATTAAATCTTGTAGTAACTTGCTCATATATTCAACTGGCACAACGTCCCCTACAGCCACTCCCATTTCATGGACGGCCTGGTCGATGCCTCCAAGGAGCCCTTCGTCCACTGCTATGAGTGCCCGATGCCGTTTTGTGGCTAGCCGGCGGACATGGTGCATCACCTCACGGATGCCGTTTTGTGGCTAGCCGGATGTAATTTACCTTATATGTATCCCAACTCTTGCCGTTTCCGGCCTAAGTTATTTTATTTTCCACGGTGTCGGTTTTTGTCTTCATGTGTTTTTATCTTTGTCATGCATCTCATATCATGTCATCATGTGCATTGCATTCGCATACGTGTTCATCTCATGCATTCGAGCATTTTCCCCGTTGTCCGTTTAGCATTCCGGCGCTCATATCTCCTCCGGTGGTCCTTTCTACCTCTTTCCGTGTGTGGGGGTTAAACGTTTTCGGATTGGACCGAGACTTGTCATGCGACCTTGGTTTACTACCGGTAGACCGCCTATCAAGTTTCGTGTCATTTGGACTTCGTTTGATACTCCAACGGTTAACCGAGGGACCGAGAAGGCCTCGTTTGTGTTGCAGCCCAACACCCTTCCAATTTGGCCAAAAACCCACCCAAACCTCTTCTATCGTCTAGAGCGTACGATCACGATCGCGTGGCCGGAAACCACACTCAATTTGGACATCCCTAGCTCCCTCTACCTCTATAAATAGATCCCCTTCCAAAAATCTCGGGCAAACCCTAGACCCCTCCCTGTCCACGCGCCGCCGTACAAAATCCGGACGGCCGGACACGTCCGCCCGCTCCGCCGGATGAACCAGCGGCTGCCACCTGTCCCGCGGGCGAGCCCCACTTTGCTGCCGCCGCGCGGGCCCGCCAGGCCCAGCGCCGGCCCTCCCCGCCGCCGTCCGGGCCGAGGCCGCGCGCCGCCCGCGCCCGCCTCTTCCTCCTCGCGCCCACGCCTCCTCGCCTCTTCCCCGCCGCTGCGCCGCCGCGTCGACCGCCGCACCGCCGCCCGCCATTTCCGGTGACCGCCGCCGGCCAAGCCGAACTCCACCGCGTCTCCCCGCGCCTCCAGGGACCCCCACGGTGGTCGGCGCCGCCGCCCGTCGTCGGATCCGGACGGAGGGGGGACCGGATCCGGCCTTCCCCTCGCCTATAGAGCTCGCCGGAGTAGACCAAGAGCGCGCCGAAGTTGCATCGGTTCAAGCGCGCTGCCAGCTACAGTAAACCCTAGATCCGGAGGGTAAAAATTTCACTAAGTCCCCAGTTTTCCAGTATTTTTAGGCATCTTCATCATGCCGTATCTCTGCATCCGTAGCTCCGATTTGTGCATGTAGCATATCAAAGTGTTTGCCTCGACGAGTACATCATTTCATCTCATTGCATCATTTTCATTTGAGCTCATCTTGATGCCTGAAATGCTGTTGGAAGAGGGCTCTGTGATAAATTTGGCAGATCTGTTTCATCAAATAGCTATTTGTTTTTTTTGCCATGATTAATGTGTGCATGATTTGATCCTGAGCTCTACATGTGTTTTGTTATATGCCATGCCATCTTTACAGATGTACTTACCATGTATTTGTGTGTTATTTTTGGTGACTAGCACAAGCTTGCAAACTAGCCTAATCGGTAATGGTGATTTCAGGGACTTAGTATTTCACAAAGTCCTTGTCCTGATTTTGTCGTTATGCCATATGTTCATGTTGTTTCCTATTGATTCGTGCCTCTTTTGAGGATGATCAGTAAGGATGATTTATTAACATTGTGGTGCTCTATCCATCCATGTCTTTGTTTGCATTTATGGAGCAACCTAGCTTGAGTCAATCAAGCTCTACTTTTGCTATATCGTGAATCCTGGCAGATTGTTGACATGTTTAGCGATTTTGCCTAGGATGTTGCTATTGATACGTGCATGCTATGTTGTTGTTCTTGCCATGTCTAGCTCCTATGCCATGTCTTCTTGATGGGTGTATGCTTGGTTTGTCATGCCATGCTCTGTAGTGAGTGCATCGAGCTCGTGAACATGCCTACTCGTTAACTGATTTGCATGCTCTAGTTTTTCACAAAGTCTGGAATCTGTTTATGTTTTTACCATGTTCACATGCTTGCAATTGTATTTTCTGATCCCTTTTGGCTCCAGGTCACTAAGGGACTTTTGTTAAGTGCTTTGATTAGCTTCATTCCATTCCTTGCTTTGCCATGGTAAGTTCCTGTAGCTTATAGTTTTCATACTCTAAAGTGTGCTTCCTGATGATAAATCCCAGACTTGTGTTAATTTCACTAAGTCTGAAACCTGTTATCGTTTGCACTTTTCCCATGCTAGTTTGAACCTGTTAATGGATGAATTAGCCGTAGCTCTGTGTTTATCTTTTGTCAAGCATCATGAGTGGATCCCTGCCATGTATTTTGTTGTCATGTTTGAGTGCTGTAGCATAATTATCTTGATGCATTTAGATGGCTACTTGCTGATTATCGCAGCCCGGTGCCATATTTGTTTTGCTTGCCATTTCCAAACCGTGCATCTGATTCCGGTGATCTTTATATCGATTTCAACCGAAATCACCTAACCTTTCCAATGGCACTCCTGGATTTCCAAGTTGAGGCCAGGCTCAATCATTCCTTGTAAAATCTTGCATATGCATCACATACCGCATCCCGCATATCATACCATGTTTGCATCATGTTGTTTGAGCATTGCACGTGGTTGATTGTGTTCCGTTTGCTTGTTGTTCTTATTTGGGTAGATCCGGGAGACGAGTTCGCGTACGAGGAGCCCGTTGAGTTCGCTTACGAGGATCAAGTCAACTCTGACAACTTTGCAGGCAAGATGACCATACCCTCGAAATCACTTCTATCTTTGCTTGCTAGATGCTCGCTCTTTTGCTATGCCTATGCTACGATACCTACCACTTGCTTATAATGTCTCCCAAATTGCCTTGTCAAACCTCTAACCCACCATTTCCTAGCAAACCGTTGATTGGCTATGTTACCGCTTTGCTCAGCCCCTCTTATAGCGTTGCTAGTTGCAGGTGAAGATTGGAGATCGTTCCTTGTTGGAACATTTTTTGTTGTTGGGATATCACTATATTATCTTGATTATCTTAATGCATCTATATACTTGGTAAAGGGTGGAAGGCTCGGCCTTTTGCCTAGTGTTTTGTTCCACTCTTGCCGCCCTAGTTTCCGTCATATCGGTGTTATGTTCCCGGATTTTGCGTTCCTTACGCGGTTGGGTTATAATGGGAACCCCTTGATAGTTCGCCTTGAATAAAACTCTTCCAGCAATGCCCAACATTGGTTTTACCATTCGCCACCTAGCCTTTTCCCTTGGGTTTCGCGGACTCAAGGGTCATCTTTATTTTAACCCCCCGGGCCAGTGCTTCTCTAAGTGTTGGTCCAACTGAGCGATGTCCGGGGCTACTAGGGGAATCTCTGGGCTGGCCCACCCGACGTCTTGCTCATCCGGTGTGCCCTGAGAACGAGATATGTGCAGCTCCTATTGGGATTTGTCAGCACATCTGGGTGGTGTTGCTGGTTTAGTTTTACCATTGTCGAGGATGTCTTGTAAAACCGGGATGCCGAGCCTGATCGGAATGTCTCGGGAGAAGGAATATCCTTCCTTGACCGTGAGAGCTTGTGATGGGCTAAGTTGGGACTCCCCTGCAGGTATTTGAACTTTCGAAAGCCGTGCCCGCGGTGATGGGCAGATGGGAATTTGTTAATGTCCGGTTGTAGATAACATGAAACTTAACTTAATTAAAATGAATCAACCGCGTGTGTAACAATGATGGTCTCTTCTCGGCGGAGTCCGGGAAGTGAACACGGTGTTGGAGTAATGCTTGGCGTAGGTTGTTCTAGGATCACTTCTTGATCATAGTTCTTCATTCGTGCTTTGCCTTCTCTTCTCGCTCTCTTTTGCGAACAGGTTAGCCACCATATATGCTAGTCGCTTGCTGCAGCTCCACATATTACCTTGCCTTACCTATAAGCTTAAATAGTCTTGATCGCGATGGTGTGAGATTGCTGAGTCCCCGTGACTCACAGATTACTTCCAAACGAGATGCAGAGACCGATGATACCATTCCAGACGATGCGCTTGAGCTCAAGTGGGAGTTTGATGAAGACTCTCGTCATTACTATGTGTCTTTCCCAGATGATCAGTAGTGGATCCCAGTTGGGGCGATCGGGGACTTTGTCGCATGTGGAGGTTGATCTTTATTTTGGTACCGTAGTCGGACCATGAGTGTATTGGATGATTGTAATGTTATTCATGTATTTGTGTGACATGGCGAGTGTAAGCCAACTATGTACGTATCCTTTCCCCTTTTATATATTACATGGGTTGTTGTGAAGATTACCTTACTTGCGACATTGCTTTCAATGCGATTATGCCTCTAAGTCGTGCTTCGACACGTAGGAGATATAGCCGCATCGAGGGTGTTACAAGTTGGTAATCAGAGCCTTCCCCAACCTTAGGAGCCCCCTCCTTGATCGAATCGTTGGCGTTGTTGAGTCTAGAAAAATGTTTTGAGTCATTTAGGATTTATATATCGGAGAGTTTAGGAATTCTTTTTACTCCCCAGTCACTTCATCGCTCTGGTGAGGCATCCTGACGTAGAGTTTTGACTCTTCTGTTCTCAAATTTCACTAATTTTTCTTAGGATCACGCGGGTATCTTGGAATCGAAATGATGGCTCCGGATGTTACTATCATGTTGGGTGACTACAAGTTTCTTTCTTCTCCAATGGTCCTTGGGAACTCGGATATTGATCTTATTCTTGGAACGGATTGGATTTCTAAGCACAAGGCTCATCTTGATTGTGCTGCCAGGCAGATTCAATTGACTCATTCGTCTGAGGATGTAATTGTCTTTGCCGCTCGTGATGATACCATCCATCTGTTTTCTCTCAATGAGAAGGGTGAACTGGATGCCATCTCTCAAATTCCAGTCGTTTGCGAATATCAAGACGTCTTTCCAGAAGAGCTTCCAGGAATGCCTCCGCACCGGCAAGTTGAATTTGTCATCGATCTTGAGCCTGGTATGGAACCTGTTTGCAAACGTCCTTACAAGCTTGGACCTGAGGAGTTGAAGGAGCTGAAGAAGCAACTCGATATTCAAGAGCGTATGGTTCTCATCCGACCTAGTTCTTCTCCGTGGGGTTGTGGAGTTCTTTTTGTGAAGAAGAAGGATGAAACGGACCGACTTTGTGTTGACTACCGTCCATTGAACAAGAAGCCTATAAAGAACAAGTACCCACTTTCCAACATCAACGAGCTGTTTGAACAACTCAAAGGTGCTCAAGTATTCTCCAAGCTTGATCTCCGTATGGGCTATCACTAGATCCAAATTCGTGAGCAAGATATTCCCAAGACGACATTCAGAAAAGGGTATGGTTCATATGAATACACTGTCATGTCTTTTGGCCTCCTCAATGCTCCTCCGACTTTCTCTCGCATGATGAACTTCATATTCAACGCCTACACTAATGACTTCGTCTTGGTCTACCTCGATGACATTTTGGTCTTTTCCAAGAACAAGGAAGATCATGCCAAGCACTTGCGCTTGGTGCTTGATAAGCTCAGAGAACATCAGTTCTACGCCAAGTTCTCAAAGTGCGAGTTTTGGCTCGATGAGGTTCTCTATCTTGGACATATCATCTCTGCCAAGGGCATAGCGGTGAATCCTGAGAAGGTGTCTGCAATTGTGATTTGGGAACCACCTCAGAATGTGAAGCAACTCGGCAGCTTCCTTTGTCTCACAAGCTACTGTCGAAGTTTCGTTGAGAACTTCTCAAAGATCGCGAAGCCTCTTTCCAACCTTCTCCAGAAGCACGTGAAGTACGTTTGGTCTCCTGAATTTGACATCGCTTTCAACACCCTGAAAGAGAAATTAGTCACTGCTCCAGTTCTGACTCCTCCTGATGAATCCAAACCGTTCGAGGTCTTCTGCGATGCCTCTCTTCAAGGTCTTGGTGCAGTGTTGATGCAACAGAAGAAAGTTGTGGCTTATACTTCTCACCAGTTGAACACCAACGAGAAGAACTACCCCACTCATGACCTCGAGTTGGCGGCAGTTGTGCATGCTCTTTTGACTTGGAGACATCTCTTATTGGGAAGAAAAGTGGACACCTTCACTGACCACAAGAGTCTCAAGTACATCTTCATTCAGCCTAATCTCAACCTCAGGAAGACTCGTTGGGTCGAAATGATTCAAGAGTATAATCCAAGTATCAAATATACTCTAGGAAAGGCCAATGTAATTGCTGACACATTGAGCAGGAAGGCTTACTGCAACAGTTTGATTCTCAAGCCTTACCAACCCGAGCTTTGTGAAGCTTTCCGCAAACTCAATCTGCAAGCTGTTCCTCAAGGATTCCTCGCCAACCTTCAAGTCTCTCCTACTTTGGAAGATCAGATTCGCGAGGCTCAACTTCTTGATGCTATGGTGAAGAAGGTGAAGATTGGAATTGCCAAGAGTCAATCCAAGTACAAGTGCTATCACCATGATGACAAGGATACTCTCTTTGAGGGAGTCCTGGATTAGGGGGTGTTCGGATAGCCGAACTATACCTTCAGCCGGACTCCTGGACTATGAAGATATAAGATTGAAGACCCCGTCCCGTGTCCGGAAGGGACTTTCCTTGGCGTGGAAGGCAAGCTTGGCGATGCGGATGTTCAGATCTCCTACCATTGTAACCGACCTATGTAACCCTAACCCTCTCCGGTGTCTATATAAACTGGGGGGTTTAAGTCCGTAGGACAACATAAACATCAACAATCATACCATAGGCTAGCTTCTAGGGTTTATCCTCTCTGATCTCGTGGTAGATATACTCTTGTACTACCCATATCATCAATATTAATCAAGCAGGACGTAGGGTTTTACCTCCATCGAGAGGGCCCGAACCTGGGTAAAGCTTCGTGTCCCTTGCCTCGTGTTACCATCCGGCCTAGATGCACAGATCGGGACCCCCTACCCGAGATCCGCCGGTTTTGACACCGACATTGGTGCTTTCATTGAGAGTTCCTCTGTGCCATTGCCGTCAGGCCCGATGGCTCCTACGATCATCAATGGCGACGCAGTCCAGGGTGAGACCTTCTTCGCCGGACAAATCTTCGCCTTTTGTGGCTTCGCACTACGGGCCAATTCACTTGGCCATCTACAGCAGATCGAAAGCTACGCCCCTAGCCGTCAGGTCAGATTCGGAAGTTTAAACTTCACGGCTGACATCCACGGGGACTTGATCTTTGACGGATTCGAAGCACTGCCGAGCGCGCCGCACTGTCACGACGAGCATGATCTAGCTCTGCCACCGAACAGTGCCCTGGAGGCCACACCCACATCGGCTTCGACCCTTAGTTCGGAGCCAACCACACAGATCGAGGATGGGCGGTTGGACGCCACCTCGGGGGCTTCCAAACGGTGACTGAGCCGAACACCAGCCCCGTACTCTGCGAGGCTCGTGACTCCAAGGAGCCGGACTCCTCTCCAGACTCCGAACCCTCCGTGCCCCGGCCAATCGAATCCGATTGGGCGCCGATCATGGAGTTCACTTCCACAGAAATCTTTCAGCACCCGCCTTTCGTCGATATCCTGAAGTCACTGAAGTCTCTCTCTTTATCAAGAGAGCCCTGGCCGGACTACGGTCAGCAAGGTTGGAGTACGGACGATGAAGAAATTCAAAGCCCACCCACCACCCACTTTGTAGCCACTGGCGATGATTTAACCGACATGCTCGACTTTGACTCCAAAGACATCGACGGTATCGATGCCGATGAAGGAGACAATGAAGAACCAGTGCCTGTTGGGCCCTGGAACGCCACCTCGTCATATGACGTATACATGGTGGACGCACCAAAAGATGACGACGAGGAGCGGAAGGACGCACCGAAGGCCTGTTCCCTCGAAAAGCAGTGAAAATGGTGACGCAAGCGCCGCCCCAAATCCCGCCTCGACAGAAATAGCGATCACACAGACCCAGCGCTGGAGCAGGGCGAACCGCTGCTGGATAACGGCAATCCGGATATTCAAACGGAACAAACAAATCCTATCAGGGATAATGGTCCGGACGACAAAATACCGGACAGGCACCCGGAGCATCGGAATGCCCGCGAAAGGCTCGTTGCCACCGCAAGGAGCCTTAAAAAGCAGAAGCGAAGGCTCAAGACCGCGCAAAACAAACTCCAATTCAGATGGAGTAAAATACTTAATACAACAGCAATGTACGGCGACGATCGCCCCTCAAAGAGCTACCCAAAGCGAAAGCTGCTACCCGAATTCGATGAGGAGGCCTCCAACCCCCCACAACCAAATATCAAAGCAACCACCTGGTCGGATAGACAACCCCTCTATCAACACAGAACGGCATACAGTGCCGCCCACAATACAACATGCGACCCACGCGAGGGCTCGCACCCAAAGGACGGCGCACCAAGATCCATCTATGGACCACACAAGCGCGCCCCAGCATACAATGCAACACAACAAGCATCAGAACAACGTGGTACACCCAGTTACAGGGGTGCCGCACACCCCCTATGTTTCACCGATGAGGTGCTGGACTATGAATTTCTAGAGGGATTCAAGCCCATAAACATAGAGGCATACGATGGGACAACAGACCCTGGGGTTTGGATTAAGGACTATATCCTTCATATCCATATGGCTTGAGGAGATGATCTCCACGCCATCAAATACTTACCTCTCAAGCTCAAAGGGCCAGCTCGTCACTGGCTCAAAGGCCTCCCCGAAAGCTCCATTGGAAGTTGGGAAGAGCTCGAAGACGCCTTTCGGGCAAATTTTCAAGGAACTTATGTCTGACCTCCAGATGCGGACGATTTGAGTCATATAACTCAACAGCCCGGAGAGTCAGCCCGAAAGCTTTGGAACAGGTTTCTCACTAAAAAGAACCAGATTGTCGACTGTCCGGACGCCGAAGCCTTGGCAGCTTTCAAGCATAGCGTCCGTGAAGAATGGCTCGCCAGACACCTCGGCCAAAATAAGGCGAGAACAATGGCCGCATTAACGAACCTAATGACCCGCTTTTACGCAGGTGAGGACAGCTGGCTAGCCAGATGCAGCACCAGCGACCCCAGTACATCTGAAGTTAAGGATGGAAACGGGAAATCAAGGCGCAACAGCAATAGCAAACGCCGGAATAAAGAAGACAGCACGAAGGGCACGACAGTAAATGCCGGATTCAAAAGCTCCCAGCCAGGTTAAAATCCGCCCACTAAAGGCACCAGGGATGAACCGTCCAGCCTCAACAAAATTCTGGACCAGTTATGTCAGATACATAGTACCCCTAGCAAGCCCGCTAATCATACCCACAGAGAATGTTGGGTCTTCAAGCAGTCCAGCAAGCTCAACACCGTACACAAGGGGGAGGATACACCAAGTGAAGACGAGGACGAGCCTCCCAAGCAAGACACTGCGGAACAAAAGAAATTCCCACCAAAAGTCAAAACAGTAAACGTACTACACATGATCAAGATAAAAAACAATGCGGCACCCCCAGGAAAATATACCCAAGTGCCTGTCACCGTGAAGTCCTGCCAATGGTCGTCTCAACCGATCATTTTCGACCATCGCGATTACTCAGCAAGTATCCGACACGCAGGATGGGCTGCCTTGGTATTAGACCCAGTAATTGGCGGATATCACTTCACACGAGTCTTGATGGACAGCGGTAGCAGCCTAAACCTAATATACCAGGATACAATCCGCGGGATGGGGTTAGACCCAACACAAATTCGCCATAGCAATACTACCTTTAAAGGAGTAATGCTAGGCCTAGGGGCTCGTTGTACGGGCTCCCTCCCACTACAAGTTATATTCGGCTCCCCCGATAACTTCCGTAGCGAGCATCTAACCTTCCACATCACTCCGTTTCAAAGTGGCTATCAAGCACTGCTCGGGGGCGAAGCTTTTGCTTGCTTTAATGCAATACCACACTACGCCTCCCTCACACTCAAGATGCTCGGTCCACGCGGCATCATTTCAGTGCATAGAAATATCAAGCGATCTCTGCGCGCCGAAGAGAGTGAGGCTGCCTTGGCAGCCACACACTAAACGCGCCCGGACTACCCAAAGCGCCCCATAGGTCATCAAGACCTCAGACACAACTAATTGAGTCCGGCGCCGCTACTTATACCGAATAAATGGTCACACCCCTATTTACAAGGGGCTCAACGTGCGCAGACATGTGGCCATTCCTCGTCATCTTGAATTATGCATAATTTCTTCAATTATCTTTTTGCACGACAACCTTTTTCACCTAAATTCCTCTCTTTTATAGATGATCATCGTGCCACACCCGTCCAGGATACGGCACAACGGAGACACAGGCGCAGACGTGCAGCAGGGACCCGCTCCAAGGATTCTTTTTAGATTAAGACCCAGCGTAAACCTTTTTTACTGTCTCTTGTTGATACATATCCACCGTTGAGAAGGATGCTGACGTCTTGGCATGTGGCCACGCCAGACCAATGCACATACCTGGACATAAGGGGCTTCTTACGAAGGCCATTATTTAGTCCCGGTTTATACCACAAAGACCGAATACCTTAGGGAGTGTTCGGCGTCGTGAGTTTGGCCCTATATGCATCAGCTCCGAATCATTGTCTTTGGTCAAATGTTGGGTTTGCCCAGCTCCTGTGTTTTGGTGCCTTACGTTCCGCTTTACCGGCTAAGGTAGCACCAGGAGAACTACTGCGATTGTGCCCTGGTTCATCCGGACGAGCACCTCAGTAGAGAAAGCCGAAAACTGACTGTCATGATCTAGCACGAGACTGGTCAACCACTCGATGACCCATGGGAATGTTAGAATTCCTCCGCCTTAACGAAGGGCCGCTTTCTGGCCAGGCATATATGCACCCCGGGATCGGGAGAGTGCGGAGCCACCAGGGGCTATCTAGTAGCCCCACTGTCAAACTCCTATGGCTAAGTGAAAGTGTTAAAGCATTATAGTCCGGTTGCCTCGCTCGCTCCGCTATCACCTCCTTAATAGGACCAAGACGTTGGGTTAAGTGTGAACGCGTGTTTCCGCGAACACCTCCGCATTATATGCGTGGGGGTTGAAGCCGACGACTGCAATCTTCCAGGTTATACACATGTATACATAAATGGCCGCCCAGGAGGTATCACATTACTTTTAGGCAAAAGTATAAAAGTAGCCTTATGAAAATTTATAAAAGCATTTCGCTTACAATGACATTACATGTCACTCAAACATAATATTTTTTGAGCACTGGGTCTCTATCAAACGAGCACCCTCAAGAACTTCCTCAAAGTAGTGCTCAACGGCCCTTCGACCTATGGCCGAATCCTGCGCTGCAACAGTGGTAGCATCCATCTCTGCCCAGTATGCTTTAGCACGGGCAAAGGCCACTCATGCGCCTTCTATGCATGCCGACCTCTTCATCGCATTTATGCGCGGCACCACGTCAAGGAACTTCTGCACCAAGCTGAAATAGCTACTCCGTTTCGACCTTCCTGGCCATAGCTGATCCACAACAGACCTCATGGATAGTCCGGACAACCTATTTAGTTCGGCCCATTCGGCTAATTGGTCCATCAATGAAAGCGGACGCTCGGGAGAAAGGAATTGTTTCCAAAACAGCTGGTCTACTTCATGGTCCGTCTCACTTTGGAAGTATTTGGCAGCATTGGCAGCGCTCGCCGCCAAATCCATAATCACATCCTCCGAACTCCACAGCCGATCCAGAGGGGCATACCGTGGATCTCCGAACTTCCTCTGCAGCATAAAGGATTTCCTGGCTACAATATCCCTGGCTTCCCGCAGCTCCTCCTTCCTTGCCCTCATAGCAGAGCGAAGGTCTTTTCCTATTGCAGAAGCCTTCTCAAGGTCCGATGCCTTCGCCTGGTTTTCCTTTTCAAGAGCCCGGCAACAGTCAACGGCGGATTTTAATTCTACGGCCATATTGGCCATCTTATCCCGGCTCTCGCCATGCGCGGCCTTCTTGGCTCGCAACTCTTTGGCCGCCTTCAAAGCAGCCGCATTACGCAATCTCG
The DNA here is from genome assembly GCF_003073215.2 of Triticum urartu. NCBI lineage: Eukaryota > Viridiplantae > Streptophyta > Magnoliopsida > Poales > Poaceae > Triticum > Triticum urartu. Next base: position 605,698,492 of record NC_053028.1, read on the forward strand.
CTTGTTCCTTGGCTCGGGCAAGTTCCGCCCGCAAGGCTTCAACAGTGGCAGCTCCATCTGCAGTAATAACATGTTAAATATACTGGCTTCATGCTGCTCTTACTATGCGGCGTTTACCAAATAATAACACCTACCCTGCGCCTTGTCAAGCCTTTTGTTAACAAGCTCGATGTCGGCGTCTGCCGCATCCAACTGCCGTTTTAAATGGGCAAACTCGCTAGTCCGGCTAACCACCGGAGCTTCCATCACCTGCTCATAAAAGCAGTATGGTTACTACCTGGGATTATGATCCTCTGATCATCGTCGTTCCCAACGAGAACCAGAGTCTCAGGGGCTGCTATCTACATAGGGCACACTTAGCATGTACATGACTATCATACATTATTTTACGTACCTCAAAACCTGTCAGTAGAATCATAAAAGCTTTATGCAATCCGCTTTCGGCGGACAAGATTCTCTCCATCACCGTATTCATCAGCACACAGTGTTCATCTGAGATGGCCACTCGCCCCACCAACTCCCTCCGAACATCCGACCGCACAATAGACGGTGCCGGACTCGTTTGTCTGCTTTCTTCGGGAGCCGGACACTGGGAACTTCGGGGGTCGACGGGATTACCTTCTGGCCTCGCCGGACTCGGAGAGGCCCTCCGCGATGACACTTCAGGGTCGCCCGCTTCCGGAGCGGAGGAGTCTGGAGGAGGCGTTTCACTCTCCATCATCTCTGGAAGAAGATCCCCCGAAGACTAACTCATTTGAGAGGGGCTAAGGCCCGAACTGCAAAGATATATGTAGTGGTTATCTTCTCAGAAGAAAAGACGACATATATGTACTATTAAGGTATTTTGGGTCACTTACGACTCGTGGGAGAATTGATGCCCCCGCGGACTTTGTGCGGCAACCGCACCCCCCGGGGTAGGACCCTCTATGGGAGACTTCTTCTCCCGTTTGGAAGCTTCAGCTTCCGAATCCCCAGACGTAATCCTTTTCCACTTCTGGTCATCTTCCTTCATGGAGACGCTTGCTCCCTCAGCTAGAGCGGCCAATGTTTGGGGCCCGCGAGCGCCCGCATTTTCCTTCAAGGGCTCCGGGCAAGGTGCGGTCTGGAGCATCTTTTCCAATATCAGATTTTCCAAACCCTCAGGGAGGGGGACCGAGCACCGAATCAACTTCGCCTTTGTTAGCCACTCCTGGTAAAAAAGCAAACTCTCAGAAATAACTTCGCATCAAAGGAGAGGTAGTACGCTCGGTCGGAAGACGCCTTACCTGTTCGGCGGCACTGTTGCTACTCAGGCCCGCGTCCTCGGTGATTTCTAGACACTCCACTTGAGGTCCGAAGAACGACTTGTACATCTCCTCGTGTGTCAGGCCGAGGAAATTTTGAATGGCGCGTGGTCCCTCGAGATTGAACTCCCACAAGCGAAGAGGCCGGCGTTTGCAAGGCTGGACTTGACGAACCAGCATAACTTATGTTACCGCAACCAAACTGAAATCTCCATTAAAGAGATCATGAATGCGGCTTTGCAGTATATGCACGTCCTTGGCCAGACCCCAGCTCACTCCTCTGCTAATCCATGACATCAGCGGTGGTGGAGGGCCCAGGCGGAAGACAGGGGCGGCCGCCCGCTTGGCACTTCTAGGAGCCGTGATGTAGAACCACTCCTGTTGGCATAATTCAGACACCTCTGGAATGGAACCTTTGGGCCATGCAGCTCCCGTCATCTTGTGTATTGAGGCGCCTCCACACTCCGCTTGTTGCCCCTCGATCATCTTCGGTTTTACTTCAAAGGTCTTGAGCCATAGGCCAAAGTGAGGGGTAACCCGGAGGAAGGCCTTGCACACAACAATAAATGTCATGATATGAAGAAAGGAGTCCGGAGCTAGATCATGGAAATCTAGCCCGTAGTAAAACATCAAGCCCCTGACAAAAGGATCCAATGCAAGGCCTAGACCTCAAAGGAAGTGGGAGACGAACACGATGCTCTCGTTGGGTTCGGGGGAGGGGACGGCCTGCCCCTGGGGAGGCAGCCGATGCAGAATATCGGCGGTCAGATATCTGGCCTCCCTCAACTTTTTGATGTCTTCTTCCGTGACGGAAGAAGGAACCCATCGGCCTTGAAGGCTAGATCCGGACATAACTGAAGGTTCGGAGCACCTGACCTGAACTTTTGGCGTTTGAGCTTAAGGTGGGGGAAGGATTCGATTGAGCACGGGAGGGAAAAATAAAAGGCCTCGTCCCTTTATAAAGAGGGTGGATATCGAGCGTCCTCTCCGTGTCCGTTTGGACTTGCCTATGATCTAGGAGTCCTAGAAGCGGTTGGGTTACCCATGCCCGTATTGATGAGAATCCCGGAATAAGGGGACACGATCTCTACTTTAACAAGACGTGCCAAGGAAACCGCCTCGCATGACACGCTGGGGTGGGATAATAAAACGACTCGGATAAAGGCTTGGCCGTGGTGTGTCACACTATGGAATACGTCAGCGTATTGGATTTGTGTAAATATTATTCTCTCTGTGGCAATATGTGGAAAACTTATTTTGCAGAGCCGGACACTATCTTTGTGTTTAAAATCTTCTATAAAGTACTTGGAGGAGGAACCCGCCTTGCAATGCCGAAGGCAATCTGCGCGCCAGACTCGTCGTTATTAAAGCCTGGTTCGGGGGCTACTGAGGGAGTCCTGGATTATGGGGTGTTCAAATAGCCAAACTATACCTTCAGCTGGACTCCTGGACTATGAAGATACAAGATTGAAGACCACGTCCCGTGTCTGGAAGGGACTTTCCTTGGCATGGAAGGCAAGCTTGGCGATGCGGATATTCAGATCTCCTACCATTGTAACCGACTCTATGTAACCCTAACCCTCTCCGATGTCTATATAAACCGGGGGGTTTTAGTCCGTAGGACAACATACACATCAACAATCATACCATAGGCTAGCTTCTAGGGTTTAGCCTCTCTGATCTCGTGGTAGATCTACTCTTGTACTACCCATATCATCAATATTAATCAAGCAGGACGTAGGGTTTTACCTCCATCGAGAGGGCCCAAACCTGGGTAAAACTTCGTGTCCCTTGCCTCCTGTTACCATCCGGCCTAGACGCACAGTTCGGGACCCCCTACCCGAGATCCGCCGGTTTTGACACCGACACTCTTCTTCGAGGATCGCATTGTTGTGCCTAAAGGTGACCTTCGTAAAGTCATTATGAATGAGGCTCACAATTCACTCCTCTCCATCCACCCTGGAAGCAGGAAGATGTACCAGGACCTCAAGCAGGCTTATTGGTGGACTCGAATGAAGTGCGAGATTGCTCGGTTCGTGAATGAATGTGATGTCTGCAGAAGAGTGAAGGCAGAACACCAACGACCAGCTGGTCTCCTCCAACCTCATGCCATTCAAAATGGAAGTTTGACCACATTGAGATGGACTTCATGACGAGATTTCCAAATTCCAAGCGTGGCAATGATTCTATATTCGTTGTCATCGACAAACTCACTAAAGTGGCTCACTTTCTGCCCATCAAAGAGTCTATCACTTCAGCTCAATTGGTGGAGCATTATACCTCTCGGATTGTCTCTCTACACGGTATGCCGCAGTTGATCTCTTCAGACCGTGGCAGCATCTTTACCTCCAAGTTTTGGGATTCTTTTCAGAAGGCCATGGACACCAACATCCGTTTCAGCACAACTTTTCATCCTCAAACTAGCGGTCAAGTCAAGCGTGTCTATCCGATTCTCGAAGATATGCTCGGGGCTTGCGTTATCTCTTTCGGTATGAAGTGGGAAGATTGTCTTCCATATGCCGAGTTTTCCTACAACAACAGTTTTCAAGCAAGTTCGGGCAAGGCCCCATTTATTCTCTATGGCAGGAAGTGCCGTACTCCTCTTAACTGGTCAGAGACTAGTGAACGTCAACTTCTTGGAAATGACTTGATCACAGAGGCAGAGGAGATGTGCAAAGTCATTCGTGACAACCTCAAAGTAGCGCAATCGCGCCAGAAGAGCTACTATGATAGTAAGCATCGTGATTTGGCATTCGAGATCGGAGACCATGTTTACCTCCGCGTCTCTCCAATGAAAGGTACTCGTCACTTCAGTATCAAAGGGAAACTTGCACCTAGATACGTGGGTCTTTTCAAGATCGTCAGCAAGAGAGGCGATCTCTCCTATCAACTCGAGCTTCCTTCAAACTTTGCAAACGTGCACGACGTGTTCCATGTCTCTCAGCTCCGCAAGTGCTTCAAGACTCCTGACTGCACCGTCAACTTCGAAGACATTGATCTCCAGGAAGACCTTTCTTATGGTGAGCACCCCGTTGCTATTCTTGAAGAAACTAAGCGCAAGACTCGCAATAAGTCAATCAAATTCCTCAAAGTCAAGTGGTCACATCATTCCGACCGTGAAGCCACCTGGCAACACGAGGATCACCTCCGTTCTGAGTACCTGGCGTTTTTCCATTCCTAGATCTCGGGACGAGATCCTTTCGTAGTGGTGGAGTGTTGTAACACCCCGGATGTAATTTACCTTATCTGTATCCCAACTCTTGGCGTTTCCGTCCTAAGTTATTTTATTTTCCTCGGTGTCCGGTTTTTGTCTTCGTGTGTTGTTATCTTTGTCATGCATCTCATATCATGTCATCATGTGCATTGCATTCGCATAGGTGTTCATCGCATGCATTCGAGCATTTTCCACGTTGTCTGTTTTGCATTCAGGCGCTCCTATCTCCTCCGGTGGTCCTTTCTACCTCTTTCCGTGTGTGGGAGTTAAACGTTTTCGGATTGGACCGAGACTTGTCATGCGGCCTTGGTTTACTACCGGTAGAACACTTGTCAAGTTTCGTGCCATTTGGACTTCGTTTGATAGTCCAACGGTTAACCGAGGGACCGAGAAGGCCTCATTTGTGTTGCAGCCCAACACCCTTCCAATTTGGCCCAAAACCCACCTAAACCCCTTCTATCGTCTAGAGCGTTCGATCACGATCGCGTGGCTAAAAATCACGCTCAATTTGGACATCCCTAGCTCCCTCTACCTCTATAAATAGATCCCCTTCCAAAAATCTCGGGCAAACCCTAGACCCCTCCCTCTCCACACGCCGCCGGACAAAATCCGGACGGCCGCACACGTCCGCCCGCTCCGCCGGACGGACCACCGACTGCCACCTGTCCCGCGGGCGAGCCCCACTTCACCGCCGCCGCGCGGGCCCGCCAGGCCCAGCGTCGGCCCTCCCCGCCGCCGTCCGGGCCGAGGCCGCGCGCCGCCCGCGCTCGCTTCTTCCTCCTCGCGCCCGCGCCTCCTCGCCTCTTCTCCGCCACCGCGCCACTGCATCGACCGCCATGCCGCCGCCCGCCATTTCCGGTGACCGCCGCCGGCCTCGCCGAACTCCACCGCATCTCCCCGCGCCCCAGGGACCCCCACGGTGGCCGGCGCCGCCGCCCGCCATCGGATCCAGACGGAGGGGGGACCGGATCCGGCCTTCCCCTCGCCTATAAAGCTCGCCGAAGTAGACCAAGAGCTCGCCGGAGTTGCATCGGTTCGCGCGCGCTGCCAGCTACAATAAACCCTAGATCCGGAGGGTAAAAATTTCACTAAGTCCCCAGTTTTTCAGTATTTTTAGGCAACTTGATCATGTTGTATCTCTACATCCGTAGCTCCGATTTGTGCGTGTAGCACATCAAAATGTTCATCTTGATGAGTACACCATTTCATCTCATTGCATCATTTTCATTTGGGCTCATCTTGATGCCTGAAATGCTGTTGGAAGAGGGCTATGTGATAAAATTGGAAGATTTGTTTCATCAAATAGCTATTTGTCATTTTTGCCATGATTAATGTGTGCATGATATGATCCTGAGCTCTACATGTGTTTTGTTATATGCCATGCCATCTTTACAGAGGTACTTACCATGTATTTTTCTGATATTTGTGGTGACTAGAACAAGCTTGCAAAGTAGCGTATTCGGTAACGCTGATTTCAAGGACTTAGAATTTCACAAAGTCCTTGTCCTGATTTTGTCGTTATGCCATATGTTCATGTTGTTTCCTAGTGATCTGTGCCTCTTTTGAGGATGATTTGTTAACATTGTGGTTCTCTATCTATCCATGTCTTTGTTTGCATTTATGGAGCACCCTAGCTTGAGACACTCGAGCTCTACGTTTGCTATATCGTGAATCCTGGCAGATTGTTGACATGTTTAGCGATTTTGCCGAGGACGTTGCTATTGATCCGTGCATGCTATGTTGTTATTCTTGCCATTTCTAGCTCCTATGCCATGTATTCTTCATTGGTGTATTCCTGGTTTGTCATGCCATGCTCTGTAGTGGGTGCATCGAGCTCGTGAACATGCCTACTCGTTAACTGATTTGCATGCTCCAGTTTTTCACAAAGTCTAGAATCTGTTTATGTTTTTGCCATGTTCACATGCTTGCAATTGTATTTTCTGATCCCTTTTGGCTCAAGGTCACTAAGGGACTTTTGTTAAGTGCTTTGATTAGCTTCATTCCATGTCTTGCTTTGCCATGTTAAGTTCCTGTAGCTTATAGTTTTCATGCTCTAAAGTGTGCTTCTGATGATAAATCCCAGACTTGTGTTAATTGCACTAAGTCTGAAACCTGTTATCGTTTGCACTTTTGCCATGCTTGTTTGAACCTGTTAATGGATGAATTAGCCGTAGCTCTGTGTTCATCTTTTGTCAAGCATCATGAGTGGATCCCTGCCATGTATTTTGTTGTCATGTTTGAGTGCTGTAGCATAATTATCTTGATGCATTTAGGTGGCTACATGCTGATTATCGCAGACCGGTGCCATATTTGTTTTGCTTGCCATTTCCAAACGTGCATCCAATTCCGGTGATCTTTATATCAATTTCAACCGAAATCACCTCACCTTTTCAGTGGAACTCTTGGATTTCCAAGTTGAGGCCAGGTTCAATCATTCCTTGTCAAATCTTGCATATGCATCACATACTGCATCCCGCATATCATACCATGTTTGCATCATGTTGTTTGAGCATTGCACGTGGTTGATTGTGTTCCGTTTGCTTGTCGTTCTTATTTGGGTAGAGCTGGGAGACAAGTTCGCGAATGAGGAGCCCGTTGAGTTCGCTTACGATGATCAAGTCAACTCTGACAACTTTGCAGGCAAGATGACCATACCCTCGAAATCACTTCTATCTTTGCTTGCTAGATGCTCGCTCCTTTGCTATGCCTATGCTACGATACCTACCACTTGCTTATCATTCCTCCCAAATTGCCTTGTCAAAACTATAATCCACCATGTCCTAGCAAACTGTTGATTGGCTATGTTACCGCTTTGCTCAGCCCCTCTTATAGCGTTGCTAGTTTCAGGTGAAGATTGGAGATCGTTCCTTGTTGGAACATTGTTTGTTGTTGGGATATCACTATATTATCTTGATTATCTTAATGCATCTATATACTTGGTAAAGGGTGGAAGGCTCGGCATTTTTCCTAGTGTTTTGTTCCACTCTTGCCACCCTAGTTTCCGTCATATCGGTGTTATGTTCCCAGATTTTGCATTCCTTACGCGGTTGGGTTATAATGGGAACCCCTTGACAGTTCGCCTTGAATAAAACTCTTCCAGCAATGCCCAACATTGGTTTTAACATTCGCCACCTAGCCTTTTTCCCTTGGGTTTCGCGGACTCAAGGGTCATCTTTATTTTAACCCCCCCGGGCCAGTGCTTCTCTAAGTGTTGGTCCAACTGAGCGATGTCCGGGGCTACCAGGGGAAACTCTGGGCTGGCCTACCCGACGTCTAGCTCATCCGGTGTGCCCTGAGAACAAGATATGTGCAGCTCCTATCGGGATTTGTCAGCACATCTGGGTGGTGTTGCTAGTTTAGTTTTACCATTGTCGAGGATGTCTTGTAAAACCGGGATGCCGAGCCTGATCGGAATGTCTCGGGAGAAGGAATATCCTTCGTTGACCGTGAAAGCTTGTGATGGGCTAAGTTGGGACTCCCCTACAGGGATTTGAACTTTTGAAAGCCATGCCCGTGGTTATGGGAAGATGGTAATTTGTTAATGTCCGATTGTAGATAACATGAAACTTAACTTAATTAAAATGAATCAACTGCGTGTGTAACCGTGATGGTCTCTTCTCGGCGGAGTCCGGGAAGTGAACATGGTGTTAGAGTAATGCTTGGCGTAGGTTGTTCTAGGATCACTTCTTGATCATAGTTCTTCATTCGTGCTTTGCCTGCTCTTCTCTCTCTCTTTTGCGAACAGGTTAGCCACCATATATGCTATTCGCTTGCTGCAGCTCCACATATTACCTTGCCTTACCTATAAGCTTAAATAGTCTTGATCGCGAGGGTGTGAGATTGTTGAGTCCCCGTGACTCACATATTACTTCCAAACCAGATGCAGGGACCGATGATACCATTCCAGATGATGCACTTGAGCTCAAGTGGGAGTTCGATGAAGACTCTCATTGTTACTATGTGTCTTTCCCAGATGATCAGTAGTGGTGCCCAGTTGGGGTGAACGGGGACTTTGTCGCATGTGGGGGTTGATCTTTATTTTCATACCGTAGTCAGACCACGAGTGTATTGGATGATTGTAATATTATTCATGTATTTGTGTGACGTGGCGAGTGTAAGCCAACTATGTATCCTTTCCCCTTTTATATATTACATGGGTTGTTGTGAACATTACCTTACTTGCGACATTGCTTTCAATGCGGTTATGCCTCTAAGTCGTGCTTCGACACGTAGGAGATATAGCCGCATCGAGGGTGTTACATGGGACTATCCCGCCAATGAGGACTTGGAAAACCCATGGCATCCTTTACCCGCTGACACGGTGCACGGGGACTCCAAGGAGGTTCACCTGGACATACGCATTATCAAGTTAAATGTTGATCATTAGTCTTCGCTCAATTTAATCCGTTGTCTAAGCATGTGGAGACTTCCATGCAGGATCTTGCTCTATTGGAGTATCGCGCATGAATAAAAGTGTATCCGTTTATGGTTTAGTCTAGAATCTTCCATGTATGAATTTTTACTAGAGTACTTGTGAAAGACTTACGATGAACCATTTCTTACATCTCCTCTGCCCGCTTGCAAGTCATCCTGATTTAATCCCTCCGTTTAGGTTTATAAGGGCATGGTTAATATTAGTTAATAGTATAGGCAACTGTTGACTATAAGAAAGTTCCATGTCATCTGTAGCCAACATGTATAATAATCGATACTCAAAAACTAATTCTTAAAGATCATTTCTTGCAAAGCACAATAAATGTTATTTCTTCACAAGTTTTGGATGCAAGTTTTGGGCACCTTACTACTATAGATTAGTACGACAAAAAATTGAACTAACATTATATATAGTACGATAAATGCTGATGCATGTCACCTAAAATTATATCATTCAAAACTATGTTCAAATACGAATCCAACGATATAGTTTTTGTTGACATGCACTAACATTTTGTCAGTTAAATCTTAAGTAAAATTCAATGGGCGACTAATAAACCACGGCCGATGTAGTACAAGTGTAGAGGGCGGCGCTGCACGGGAGTCTCACCTCTCACCCCGCTCGTGGCGCGGCAGTAAAGCCGTCATATCGCAAAACCCAACCACTCCTAGTAATAAGTGGCCTGGTAAAATAAACGGACAAGCAACCATCACATCCCTCCGTCTTTTTTGCATTTCATCTCTCTACATTTACTTTCTACGGTTCATCTCGCACACTCGATCCCTAGATACTACTCCTAGGGCCAGTTCTTTTGGCGGCTTCCCCAGCTTTTCCCACAAGACTAGTCATAGTGGAGAGTACTACTCATTTATTTGGGCTTCTAAACTACTACTCCGTCCTGGTTTATTCCTCACCATTGTAATTTGTGCTAAATTTTGACCAAAGATTTAACTGGTTTATTCCTCACCATTGTAATCCCTGCGTCTAGGTGTGTAAGTCATCTTACGAAAACCAAATAATCCCAAAACACTTAGGCGTGGTGCATTAACTTCTACCTCGTTTCTTGTTTCTTGACATATCAACCAATAAGAGATAAAGAGTGCGCATGCTTTTAATGACTTGAGATATCAAACACGACATGAAGTGGTTAGTTCATTGCATGCAATACTATTAATTAGCAAATAAACATTAACATTTCTCGTTTTCTCCTCCTCCTTGGTCACGGTGCACAGCCTAAGATGACTTACTCACCTAGACGGATGGAGTAGTGCATGTGACATGCACTAACATTTCATTAGTTAAATTTATGATCAAAATTTGACACAGATTACAATGGGGACCAATAAACCAGGACGGAGGTAGTAGTTATGGGATTACTAATCTAGAAGCCTAAAAGTACTGGCCCTGGTACTCCTACTAGTATTAGTACTCAAGTTGGAATTCCAATTGCACGGCACAACTTGTTAGGCAAAAAATTCAATACAAGGTGTAGGAAGCGGTTTGGGAATTTGCATGGCTTTCCAACCAGTGAGATACTCCGTAAAAAGTACGACAGAGAAATAACCACAGAGAAGGAAGCTGAAAGTAAACAATCAAACAAGCATTTTTGCATTTGTTTTGCATTGAATCGTTTCACAAGCTTGACTAGTGTTGTTTTTCTACTTTTAAAAAAACCGCATCATAATGTTAAAACGTGCATTTGCACGTACTCCCTCCGTCCGGGTTTATTAGGCCTAAAGACAACTTCTCTTAGACCAAGACACATAGTAATTTGCACACATTAATTCTTCCATTCCATTCCCAATGCACTCTCTCACATGCATGCAGCCAATGAAAAAGCACACATGAAGTGTATTAACTTTTCAACCATGGCACCAACAACAATAGCTTTTAATACAACCAATGAAATGGTTGCATGCATGCACCTTTTCAACGCGGGGCCTTATAAAAGGGGACATGCAATAGTAGTACTCCCTCTGTCTAGGTGTATAAGTCTTCCCTCCTTCTTGGTCACGGTGCACAACCAAAGATGACTTATTGACCTGGACGGAGGAAGTAGCACAGTCTGCAAGCATATATCAAGAGAGACGTGTAGTGCGATAGTATATAGTAAAGTTTGTGCTATATGCACGTACTTGCAAAATGCATACGAATACACAAGGTTTCCAAACTTTCCCTTTTACATACTTAATTAAGGACGCTAAAAATTCCTGAACGTTCAGGATTTATCATTTGTGTCCCAAAACTAATGAGATTGCCTCACGAAACGAAAATTATACTCCACCTAAAAGCCACAGCGCTCGCAGGAGCGCTTGCGGCGCGCCACGAGTGCCCTGGTGCGCGGCCGTTTCACAGCGCACCGACAGAGCGCCTCTTCCTCAGCCTCGCAACTCACAAGGTGCTGATTGGCGGCTTGCCTGCGAGCGAGCGTGATCTCACCGGTGTGGTGATCCGGCGCCAATAGGTACTCCTCCTTGCTGGAAGCGTGCACCTGGTCCACGTACCGCCAAGCGTAGATGAGGTGCTTGGGCCCGACTGCACTCAGGGCGTCGGCACGGGCGTCCTTCGCCACCCTCACGGCCCTCGCACGAGCCTTCTGCCAATGAGCCAATTGCCTGACTCTCTCGGACGCGACATAGGCCTCCCAGGAAAATTGTTCTGCGGTGCGCTTCTCTTCCTCGGCCTTCTTCTCCGCCTCTATTTTGGCGTGCTCTACTGGAGGCAAAGCCTCACACAAGGCGACATCCATTTCTTTCCAAAGCTTTTCAAGGCTGGGTGGCTTGGCGGGCGGCGCGGCGTTCTCCTCACAGCAGGGAGCCAGCGCATCCTCCGGCGCGCGTGCTGGAGAGATTGGGAACCCCGACGCGTCCACCTCGACGCGTCACGACAAGGAGCGGAACGCCGACGCATCCTCCTCGACTAGTGGCGGCGAGGAACGGAACGGCGACGTGTCGCGCCGTGGCGAGGAGTGGAACACCGACGCGTCCTCCTCGACTAGTGGCGGCGAGGAACGGAACGGCGACACGTCGCATAGTGGTGAGGAGCAGAACACCGACGCGTCCTCCTCGACTAGTGGCGGCGACGAACGGAACGGGGACGTGAGACCATCCACGTGGTGCAGCGAGGGGCTCCTAGGGCTTGGGATGGGCGATGCCATGGTGGTCGACGTGAGAGGGAGGGGGAGGAGATAGCGATGAACATGAACGTGAGGGGGAGGAGATAGCGATGTCGTGGGAGGCGCAGTATTTATAGCGAGCAATGGCACACCTACGTAAGATATGGACTGAGCTGCACTGACTTAACTGCAGGTCCAGTTGCGTCACTGACATGTGGGCCAGACCCCTGTTGGGCCCATATGTTAGTGACCCAATGCACCTGCAGTTAAGTAACAACTACGTGGGCATATTTGTTGGAGTAAATTACGGGGGAGCGAAGGGGTGGAAATATTGCTAGTCACAACGGATTGGACCAGTGTGGGGGGAGGAGAGTCATGCATGCAGATTAAATTAACCCCGTTAAAAAACGATATTTAAAACGTGGCTACTCGATCTGTGGCAACTGGCGAGCCACAGCGCTCCAAGCCGTTCACCTGTGGTCCCTACCATCAACTCCTACGGATCAAATTATCACGCGAGCTGACTATTCATACAAAGGTGCTCCACCACGTACCCGGTACCCGCGAATGCAGCAATCGTGCACCTAGGGTTTTATGCTTTATTTGTTAATGTTGCCTTTCCGTAACACTCATGTGTGCGAGACAACGAGAGGCCGACTGCGTGCGTGCGCCTCTTCTCTTCGTATATGTACTCCACCGTTTGTCTGGTGTCCAAAAAATTATATTAACTACTAGCAATGTGCCAATGCGTTGCCACACGATCAAAGTAGATTAATACATATACACCAATTTGATAGAAAAAAGTCTAGTTTTGAAATCCGTATATCACTAAAAATATGTTATGTTTCACTCAAAATATATTCCTTTGGCGGTTTTAATGAGATAAGGGAGGAATGTTGTTGGTTTCAAGATTCGATAAGTGGTATATGTCTAATTTCTACTCTTACTAGCAAGATGCCCGTGCGTTGCACGGAACATCAAGATTTTCTGGGAGAAAAGGATGAACGAGGGAAGGCCTTATCTGCAAATGTGGTGAAGAGTGCGGGTAAATTGCCATATTTTCCTTCCTATCCGTCAGATATAAATTGGATGACCTACATTGCAGGATGGCAGGCCCACCATCATCACCAACTCTATTTTTTATCCCTACTCTTATAAAAATCATTGTCGGTGATGATCGTGTGCCTGCTATCCTGCCATATAGGCCGTCCAATCTATATCTGACGGATAGGAAGCAAACTATGGCAATTTGGCAAAAAGATACCCACACCCCTCTCCACATTTGCAAATAAGGCCTTCCCTCGTTCATCCTTTTCCCCCACAAGATAAAATACTCATACAAATGCATCTTGATATTCCGTGCAACGCATGGGCATCTTGCTAGTTGTTGAAAAAAGCCCATGTGTGTGTGAGAGAGAGGTGGAGTGGAGGAGGACGGAGTGCATGTGTGACAAAGACACAAGGAGTGTGTGTGCGATAGGTATCAGCTTAAAATGAGGCGATAGTGTGTGTGTGCACGATCGAGAGGGCGTGTCTCAAGAAGGGAAGAAAAAACAACATAGATACAAGGAGCGGGAGAGAGACATGTATGCGATGGTGGAAGCACGAGTGTGTGGGTGTATAAACCTATCTAGAGGCTAGCTAGTCGATAAATGTTTGTGAGAGAAATACGAGTTGGGCTGCGAAAGCGAGAGTTTTGTGTGTGTGATAGAGAAACGGTAGTCGGGAGGGGGAGTGGAAGCAGGAGTTGTGTGTGTGTGTCTGTGAGAGAGAGAGAGGAGACGGTAGTCGGGGTTGTCTGATCGGTAAACAAATGAATAATGTCAGTCTGGGATGGAGACGAAAAGGAGACCACAACAAATGTTGTGTCTACAGGAGAGAGAGAGAGAGTAATTTTAGTGGTATGAGTCATATGTAGAGACATATAGGGTGTGTGAGAGAATCCCATAGAGAGAAAGACAAAGTGAAAGACGAGTGGAGACTATGTGTGTGGCGGTGAAAAAGAAAGCTTAGGTATCGAGTGATACCAGAGAACAGTAGAGACGTGAGAGATAATGAAAACTGTGTAATGTATAATTATAGGGAGAGTGTGACAATTCTCTAGGGAGATGTCGAGAGACCATGTTTGCGAGGATAGGAGAAACATGAAGTGAGCATGCGGGTGAGCTGGAGAAAAGAGAGTGATAGCTACCTGAAGGATCATGCATGCGAGAGAGATGGGCGTGAAAGGAGTGAACAAAAAAGGGATTCAAATATTTGAATTCGAGATGATGATACATGTAATCCATACTCGAACCAATATTGATCTATCAAACATGCATACTCATATGAATTCACGCACATCTATGTTATTTAATATGTAGATATTACTGATCCATACATTTTAGTAGAACATAATTTGGTTAAAAAAATTCGAATTCAACCTTAAGATTTCGAAATCATTGTATTTGCAAATCATATTATACATATAAAGGAGCAGAATTCTTTGTTGTGCTTTTGAAAGTATATATAAAAAATGATGTATATAGAATGTAATTCCAATTGAAAATGGATCCCGCCCTAAAAAAATAGAATACAAACGGGATTGGAATTGAGTTGGCACGGTAAACGTGCACTCTGCAAAATTTGAACGAAGCGGGGAAAGTCGCAGTAACCGCCCAAAACCAAAATCTGTGAGATGGAAATCACTAATACCTATCCCTGCCACGCAAAGCCTATGTGCTGGATTTCTATAGGTTTCGATAGGGGTAGGTTTGTAATTTCACCCAAACGTGACGTAACCGCCTCTCACCCGGATTCATACACGGTGGGCGCCAAAACACAGTATGTCCTCGGCCGAAATCGACTCCCTCCCCGATTCATATTCATACACGGTGGGCGCCAAAAACAAACTCTCGTCGGCAAATATTCGGTGTATGCGAGATTACCGTCCTATCCCCAACCGACTAATGTTGTTGTGATGTAGTAGAAATTTGAAACGGGGGCTAAGTTTGTAAATTTCCTCGCATTTGAGACAAGCGCGCCCTGAATACATGGTTCCCCCTTCCTCTCTACCTCCCTTTTCCCCATTCGTACTCCATGGGCGCCAAAACACGCTCTCCACCCCGCCCTCCTCCGTCCGCCGCCGTCCGCCACCCCATCCACCACCGTCCTCCTCCACCATGCCGGAGCTGACACCCCGACGCCGCCGTCCATTACAAGAGATCGACCTCTCTCATCCACGTCTTCGGACCGAGATCCTTGCATTCCGTCCTCTCGCTTCATCCCCGCCGTCGTCCACCTTGCCGGCCCCGCTCCTACGACCGTCTCGTCCACCGCCCCCGCCGCCACCGTCTACCCTCCTAGATCTGCTTCCACGCCGCCGACAGCCATCGCTACTATAGCACCGTCAAATTCTCAGCAGATGCGTACACGGCACCGCACCAGAGGCGATACTCTTTCGTATCTGCTCAACTTATTAATCACAGCAAGAAAATAGATCGCCACTACTTTACTCTGATTTCTTGTCTTGGTTGCAAAGTTTCCTTTGTCTGGCTTACACCTTTAGATCCGCCATGGCACGCTCAATACTATACTCCCAATGCTTATGGTTTTCCCCTTCTATATTCCACACTAGTTAAATCACAGTAGACTAAATTTCAAAATTGGGTTAGTCCATTTTTCAGAGCTCGCCGGAGTTCGCCGGTGCGATCGAAGGGGCTCGGGTGGTTATGGGGCCTCGCCGAACGAAGAAAACTCGACGCGGGTGGGGGTTGGGGCGGGGGTGGGGGTGGCGGAGGAACACAGGCGGTGGGGGCCGGTGGTCCGGCCGGTGGCCCGTGCGGTGTTCTGTATGGGAAGAATTAGAGACAAGGAAGAAGAAGGGTTAGGAGATGTAGGATCTTCATCCAACCGTCTGAAATGGTCGAGAGACAGCTGGGAATTGCATTCTTAATGCGCTCTGGTTCATCATGTGTGGGCACTATGCAACCAACATTTTATTATCAAAAATCTGCTTGCTCTTCTTTACGATGTTCCTCTTCCATTCTTCTTTAATATGTACTCTCTCCGTTCCTAAATACATGTCTTTTTATAGATTCCACCCTGGACTACATATGGAGCAAAATGAGTGAATCTACACTCTAAAATGTATTTGGATACATCTGTATGTGATCCATAGTGGAAATCTCTACCAAGACTTATATTTTGGAATGGAGGGAGTATGATAGTAGTACATTATGTTCCTTGTACTAAAGATGAGCAGGGACATTCGCAGTGTAGAGGTCTATACGGTCGGTTGTGCTAGACACTTTGAGTCTCTTTGATTCGTAGGATCTTGTAAACATAGGAATAGGATTTGTAGTGGCCTGCCCACTTGAATCCTATAAGAATAGCAAGGAAATGCGGGGAGTTGTGTCGCCTTTGAGAGTTACACTGATATTAACAGTACCACACCTTCACTTGAAGAGAGCTGGTATCCGAAGCCTTTCTAGCCATACCGGCAATACTAGCACATATATTCCAGCAAGTTCCACTTTGCTGATTTTACTCTAATGCTTAAGGTTTTCCCGTTATATCTACACTATGATCTATGTAGCTGCTTTGTGTCGCACTAGCAGCAGTCCACTCTTGAAGCTAAACACTGCAATGACTTACAAAATTGGCACCAAGGCATTGAGTGCCATTCTGGATGCAATGTAACTCATACGCTCCCCACCTGTTGATTCTTGTTCAGAATATGATCCTAATGACTATTCTAACCTCGAGGAGTCAAAGGAAGATGGCCTGTCCTGTTCACCCATCAAGGTGCCTGTTCTAATTTGGCAATGTTTTATTGATTGTGGGTATCTTGCATATGTTGTCTTGCATTTCTTCTACTTTGTTGCACCGCCATCTGCTCAGTTTACTCATCATATATGTCGAGATTCCATGCCCATCCATTATCAATACATATTCCATCTGTCATCATACCATGTTTTTCCACTCAAATGCTGTTCTTGTGCATCAGACATCAAAAAGGAAGAGGGTGATTGCCGAACCTGAAGGAGCACCAGCAAAGTCCTTGAAAAACGTGGTGGTGCCGGAGAAATCAGACAGCACCCCACTTATATTGGTTGTACAACCAGTGACACAAAACGTAGGACCGACTCCAGCAGACTGTACCCATACTTCACTGGCCACACCACTAGCCCCACCACACTGGACCTGCACTCCAGCAAAAGGTATACCGATTTCATTTGGCATAGCACTGGCTATGCCACAGAAAAATCCCACTCCAGCAAAAAGTAGAGCAAGTCCACCGGCCGAAGACCTTTCCCAACTACACAGACGACCAATTCCTGCAGATTGGAACCCCATTCCATTTATTCCTAGTTTAAAAGACAATGCTTTCAATGTTGTTAGGGACCACGTGCATATATTCCCATCATGGGAAGATTATTGTGAAGACAAACACCATTTTCACATCTTCCTGTCCAACTTACGTGTAAGTGCTATTATTCATGGTTATTATTTTCTTGTTTTCTGCTGATTGAACACATCAATGATTTACATTACATTGTTGTAACTAGGCGAGGGTCAATCTGGATAGTCATGACGAGCAAAGCTTGCTTGTGCTTTTCAAGGAAGCATTGCAGCAGTATCGATGTTACCCGAGGAAATCACACTTTGATGGCAAGTTTATAAAATGAATTTTGGTGAAGTCTCCTATGCTAAATTTAGAAGACATTGAATGGAAAAACCTTGTTATGCACTGGTCTCGTTCCCAGGATGAGGTACTGTCTATGAAATCACATAACAATTTGAACTTCTACTTTTCTGCATGTGCCTTACGGATCTTTTTTGCAGGAAATCTGCTCTAAGAAGAATTCCGGTTTGATAAGAAAGACAGGATATCACAAATATGTTGCCCGCTGCTTTGCTCTTGTTAGTACCTGTTGTCCTGTATCACTGTACTTGCATACATACCTGGTTCATTATGTGACACACTACAGGAAACAGGTAATTTGCCGTCTGTGAATTCTAGACGGGAAAGACCTAAATCCATACGGCATAGATTTGCCGTCAGGAAGCAGACGATAAACTCAGACGGCAAAGATAAGTCGGCAAAGATAAGTCGGCAAAGGATACTTTGCCATCGGCTTTTCATAGGGAAGACGGCAAAGACTTTGCCGTCAGCCAACTCACTCTTTGCCATCAAGCGCGGTAGTAGCAGACAACAAAGAAAATCATCTTTGCCGTCAGCTGGTCTATGCCTTTGCCATCAGCCTCATACATCCCAGACGGCAAAGAATTTTTTATTATTTAAAAGAAATAGGTAACAATAGACCAGGTACAGAGGCCAAGATGGTCGAAGGCGTAGGATTTTTTTGCTCATAATAAAAATAGCTAATAACAAGGCGTAGGCAAAATCTTCACTTGCGTTTTTGTGTTTTAGTAGTTTGACAATCAATCATTCACTAGTCTGACAATCATCTATGAAGACAAAAAATATCATATTACACAGGGCTGCCAAGTTCACCCCAAAGCTTGCACGACCACCTTCCGAGCACGATGGGCAGATGCTGATGCGGCCAGCGGTGGCCGGTGGATCGAGGCGTTGATGGGGAGGAGGCCACTCCAGTGTGCGGCTGCTTGTGGTGTCACGACCCATTGATTGGGAGGAGACCTTCCGAGCGTGACAGGGGACAGGAAGACCGCACCGGGGGCGACGGATGATGGGGCCGGCCATGCCGGTATCTCGAGGCACAGACGCGGTTTCCTTCCGAAGAGCAGAGGCCGATGAGGAACCGGGCTAGGGTGGCTGGTGACGAGGCCCCGCCGGACCAGCTGGTGACAGGGCCGGCCGCGGCGGGAGGACGAGGGAAGGGTCCGGCCATGCCGGCGGTGAGTAGGATGGGGAACGGGGCGGCCACGCCGGGGCGATGGGGGCCGGGGATGGTGGCGCTTGCCGGCAAGCAGGGACGGGGGACGGAGCTTGTGGCGACTGGGACGGGGAACGGGGCAGCCACGCCGGTGGCGACCGGGACAGGCTGGCGGCGCTCGCCGGCGACCAGGGACGGGGTACGGGGGACGGAGTTGGTGGCAGAATTGGGAGGCGAGCGAGGTCGTGGGGTGGGCTGCGTGCGGGGATAAGGGAGAGAGAGAACGTGCGAAGGGATAAGGCAGAGACAGAGAACATGGTGGGGTCGAGGTGGGTGATAGATCAGGGAGGAGAGGCGAATGGTGGTGGTGCCTGCGATGGTGCCACCTCCTCGATCCATGGGATCGATCCATGAGATGTGTTTTCTCTTTGTCGTATGTATTTTTTTTACACACAGCAAAGAGGTTACTTTGTCGTGTGTTAAAAATACGCAGACGGCAAAGTCTTTGCCGTCTGCATTTTTTTTAACAGATGGCAAAGTAACCTCTTTGCCGTCTGTAAATAAAAATGCAGATGGCAAAGTCTTTTTGCCGTCTATGTTTTTTCCTACAGACGACAAAGTATGTTTTTGCCGTCAGTTATTCTTTGCCGTCAGCAGTTGTCGGCAAATTTAATCTTTGCCGTCTATCCTGATGAAATGCTGATAGCAAAGAGCAGTACAGACAACAAATCTCCTATTTCCCGTAGTGACAGCAGTATGCATGTGTTGGAAATATGCCCTAGAGACAATAATAAAAGTATTATTATTACATTTCTTTGATCATGATAATTGTCTTTATTCATGCTATAACTGTATTATCCGGAAATCGTAATACACGTGTGAATACATAGACCATAATATGTCCCTAGTAAGCCTCTAGTTCACTAGCTCGTTGATCAACAGATAGTCATGGTTTCCTGGCTATGGACATTGGATGTCATTGATAACGGGATCACATCATTAGGAGAATGATGTGATGGACAAGACCTAATCCTAAGCATAGCACAAGATCGTGTAGTTCGTTTTCTAGAGCTTTTCCAATGTCAAGTATCTTTTCCTTTGACCATGAGATCGTGTAACTCCCGGATACCGTAAGAGTGCTTTGGGTGTATCAAACGTCACAACGTAACTAGGTGACTATAATGGTGCACTACAGGTATTTCCGAAAGTGTCTATTGGGTTGACACGGATCGAGACTGGGATTTGTCACTCCATATAACGGAGAGGTATCACTAGGCCCACTCGGTAATGCATCATCATTATGAGCTCAAGGTGACCAAGTGGTTGATCACGGGATCATGCATTACGGTACGAGTAAAGTGACTTGCCGGTAACGATACTGAACAAGGTATTGGGATACCAACGATCGAGTCTCCGGCAAGTAACATACCGATTGACAAAGGGAATTGTATACGGGGTTGATTAAATCCTCGACATCGTGGTTCATCCGATGAGATCATCGTGGAGCATGTGGGACCCAACATGGGTATCTAGATCCTGCTGTTGGTTATTGACCGGAGAGTCGTCCCGGTCATGTCTGCATGTCTCCCGAACCCGTAGGGTCTACACACTTAAGGTTCAGTGACGCTAGGGTTGTGAAGATATGTATATGCAGTAACCCGAATGTTGTTCAGAGTCCCGGATGAGATCCCGGACGTCACGAGGAGTTCCGGAATGGTCCGGAGGTAAAGAATTATATATAGGAAGTGCTGTTTCAGCCATCGGGACAAGTTTCGGGGTTATCGGTATTGTACCGGGACCACCGGAGGGGTCCGGGGGGCCCACCGGGTGGGGCCACCTGTCCCGGGGGGCCACATGGGCTGTAGGGGGTGCGCCTTGGCCTAGATGGGCCAAGGGCACCAGCCCCAAAAGCCCATGCGCCTAGGGTTCCACTTAAGGGATGAGTCCCAATGGTGGAAGGCTCCTCTAGGTGCCTTGGGGGGGAGGGAAACCTCCCCTTGGCCGCCGCACCTAGGAGATTGGATCTCCTAGGCTGGCGCACCACCCCCCCTTGGCCCTCCTATATATAGTGGGGGAGAGGAGGGACTTGACACACCAGCCCCTGGCGCCTCCCTCTCTCCCCGTTACGTCTCTCTCTCGTAGTATAGGCGAAGCCCTGCTACTGTGACGCCCTGCATCCACCACCACGCCGTCGTGCTGCTGGATCTTCATCAACCTCTCCTTCCCCCTTGCTGGATCAAGAAGGAGGAGACGTCTCCCGTCCCGTACGTGTGTTGAACGCGGAGGCACCGTCCGTTCGGTGCTAGGATCTCCGGTGATTTGATTCACGTCGTGTTCGACTACATCATCCCCGTTCTTTGAACGCTTCCGCTCGCGATCTACAAAGGTATGTAGATGCATCCGATCACTCGTTGCTAGATGAACTCCTAGATGGATCTTGGTGAAACGAGTAGGAAAATTTTTGTTTTCTGCAACGTTCCCCAACAGTGGCATCATGAGCTAGGTCTATGCGTAGTTCTCTTGCAGGAGTAGAACACAATTTATTGTGGGCGCTGATGTTGTCAACTTTCTTGCTGCTACTAGTCTTATCTTGCTTCAACGGTATTGTGGGATGAAGCGGCCCGGACCAACCTTACACGTATGCTTACGTGAGACCGGTTCCAGCGACTAACATGCACAAGTTGCATAAGGTGGTTGGCGGGTGTCTGTCTCTCCTACTTTAGTTGGAGCAGATTCGATGAACAGGGTCCTTATGAAGGGTAAATAGAAGTTGACAAATCACGTTGTGGCTTTCACGTAGGTAAGAAAACATTCTTGTTAGAACCCTACTTCAGCCACGTAAAACCTGCAACAACAATTAGAGGACGTCTAACTTGTTTTTGCAGCAAGTGCTTTGTGATATGATATGGCCAAAGTTGTGATGAATGATGAATGATCTATATGTGATGTATGATATGTTCATGCTATTGTACAAGGAATCACAACTTACATGTCGATGAGTATGACGGTGACAGGATGATCATGGAGCCCAAAGATGGAGATCAAAGGAGCTATGTGATATTGGCCATATCATGTCACTATTATTATTTGATTGCATGTGATGTTTATCATGTTTTGCATCTTGTTTACTTAGAACGACGGTAGTAAATAAGATGATCCCTTACAACAATTTCAAGAAGTGTTCTCCCCTAACTGTGCACCGTTGCTACAGTTCGTCATTTTGAAGCACCACGTGTTAATCGGGTGTGATAGATCCTTACGTTCACATACAACGGGTGTAAGACAGTTTTACACATGCAAAAACACATAGGGTTAACTTGACGAGCCTAGCATGTACAGACATGGCCTCGGAACACAGAGACTGAAAGGTCGAACATGAGTCGTATGGAAGATACGATCAACATGAAGATGTTCACCGACGATGACTAGTCAGTCTCACGTGTTAATCGGACACGGCCTAGTCGACTCGGATCGTGTAACACTTAGATGACTAGAGGGATGTGTAATCTGAGTGGGAGTTCATTAATAATTTGATTAGATGAACTTAATTATCATGAACTTAGTCTAAAATCTTTACAATATGTCTTGTAGATCAAATGGCCAACGTTGTATTCAATTTCAACGCGTTCCTAGAGAAAACCAAGCTGAAAGACGATGGCAGCAACTATACGGACTGGGTCCGGAACCTGAGGATCATCCTCATAGCTGCCAAGAAAGATTATGTCCTACAAGCACCGCTAGGTGATCCACCCGTCCCACAGAACCAAGACGCTGTGAATGCTTGGCAGACACGTACTGATGACTACTCCCTCGTTCAGTGCGGCATGCTTTACAGCTTAGAGCCGGGGCTCCAAAAGCGTTTTGAGAGACATGGAGCATATGAGATGTTCGAAGAGCTAAAAATGGTTTTTCAAGCTCATGCCCGGATCGAGAGATATGAAGTCTCCGATAAGTTCTTCAGCTGGAAGATGGAGGAAAATGGTTCTGTCAGTGAGCACATACTCACTATGTCTGGGTTACATAACCGCTTGTCTCAGCTGGGAGTTAATCTCCCGGATGATGCAGTCATTGACAGAATCCTCCAGTCGCTTCCACCAAGCTACAAGAGCTTTGTGATGAACTTCAATATGCAGGGGATGGTAAAGACCATTCCTGAAGTATTTGCTATGCTGAAATCAGCAGAGGTAGAAGTCAAGAAGGAACATCAAGTGTTGATGATGAATAAAACCACTAAGTTCAAGAAGGGCAAGGGTAAAAAGAACTTCAAGAAGGACGGCAAGGAAGCTGCTACGCCCGACAAGCAAGCTATTGGGAAGAAGTCAAAGAATGGACCCAAGCCTGAGACAGAGTGCTTTTATTGCAAAGGGAAGGGTCAATGGAAGCGGAACTGCCCCAAATACTTAGCGGACAAGAAGGCCAGCAACACCAAAGGTATATTTGATATACATGTAATTGATGTGTACCTTACCAGTACTCGTAGTAACTCCTGGGTATTTGATACCGGTGCCGTTGCTCATATTTGTAACTCACAGCAGGAGCTGCGGAATAAACGGAAACTGGCGAAGGACGAGGTGACGATGCACGTCGGGAATGGTTCCAAGGTCGATGTGATCGCCGTCGGCACGCTACCTCTACATTTACCTACGGGATTAGTTATAAACCTCAATAATTGTTATTTAGTGCCATGTTTGAGCATGAACATTGTATTAGGATCTCGTTTAATACGAGATGGCTACTCATTTAAATCCGAGAATAATGGTTGTTCTATTTATATGAGAGATATGTTTTATGGTCATGCTCCGATAGTCAATGGTTTATTCTTAATGAATCTCGAGCGTATTACTACACATGTTCATAGTGTGAGTACCAAAAGATGTAAGGTTGATAATGATAGTCCCACATACTTGTGGCACTGCCGCCTTGGTCACATAGGTGTCAAACGCATGAAGAAGCTCCATGCAAATGGACTTTTAGAGTCTCTTGATTATGAATCATTTGACACGTGTGAACCATGCCTCATGGAAAAATGACCAAGACTCCGTTCTCAGGAACAATGGAGCGAGCAACCAACTTATTGGAAATCATACATACTGATGTGTGCGGTCCAATGAGTGTTGAGGCTCGCGGTGGCTATCGTTATGTTCTCACCCTCACTGATGACTTGAGTAGATATGGGTATGTCTACTTAATGAAACACAAGTCTGAAACCTTTGAAAAGTTCAAGGAATTTCAGAGTGAGGTTGAAAATCAACGTGATAGGAAAATCAAGTTTCTACGATCAGATCGTGGAGGAGAATACTTGAGTCACGAATTTGGCACACACTTAAGAAAATGTGGAATAGTTTCACAACTCACGCCGCCTGGAACACCTCAGCGTAACGGTGTGTCCGAACGTCGTAATCGCACTCTATTAGATATGGTGCGATCTATGATGTCTCTTACTGATTTACCGCTATCTTTTTGGGGCTATGCTTTAGAGACTGCCGCATTCACTTTAAATAGGGCTCCGTCGAAATCCGTTGAGACGACACCATATGAATTATGGTTTGGGAAGAAACCTAAGCTGTCGTTTCTAAAAGTTTGGGGATGCGATGCTTATGTCAAGAAACTTCAACCTGAAAAGCTCGAACCCAAGTCGGAAAAATGCGTCTTCATAGGATACCCTAAAGAAACTGCTGGGTATACCTTCTACCTCAGATCCGAAGGCAAGATCTTTGTTGCCAGGAATGGATCCTTCCTAGAGAAAGAGTTTCTCTCGAAAGAAGTAAGTGGGAGGAAAGTAGAACTTGATGAAGTATTGCCTCTTGAACCGGTAAATGGCGCAACTCAAGAAAATGTTCCTGAGGTGCCTGCACCGACTAGAGAGGAAGTTATTCATGATGATCAAGATACTTCTGATCAAGCTCCTACTGAAATTCGATGGTCCACAAGAACACGTTCCGCACCAGAGTGGTACGGCAACCCTGTCTTGGAAATCATGTTGTTAGACAATGGTGAACCTTCGAACTATGAAGAAGCGATGGCGGGCCCGGATTCCAACAAATGGCTAGAAGCCATGAAATCCGAGATAGGATCCATGTATGAAAATGAAGTATGGACTTTGACTGACATGCCCGTTGAACGGCGAGCCATAGAAAATAAATGGATCTTTAAGAAGAAGACAAACGCGGATGGTAATGTGACCATCTATAAAGCTAGGCTTGTCGCTAAGGGTTATCGACAAGTTCAAGGGGTTGACTACGATGAGACTTTCTCACCGGTGGCGAAGCTGAAGTCCGTCCGAATCATGTTAGCAATTGCCGCATTCTACGATTATGAAATATGGCAAATGGACGTCAAAACGGCATTCCTTAATGGTTTCCTTAAGGAAGAATTGTATATGATGCAGCCGGAAGGTTTTGTCGATCCTAAGAATGCTGACAAGGTGTGCAAGCTCCAACGCTCGATTTATGGGCTGGTGCAAGCATCTCGGAGTTGTAACATTCGCTTTGATGAGATGATCAAAGCGTTTGGGTTTACGCAGACTTATGGAGAAGCCTGCGTTTACAAGAAAGTGAGTGGGAGCTCTGTAGCATTTCTCATACTATATGTAGATGACATACTTTTGATGGGAAATGATATAGAACTCTTGGACAGCATCAAGGCCTACTTGAATAAGAGTTTTTCAATGAAGGACCTTGGAGAAGCTGCTTATATATTAGGCATCAAGATCTATAGAGATAGATCAAGACGCCTCATAGGTCTTTCACAAAGCACATACCTTGATAAGATTTTGAAGAAGTTCAACATGGATCAGTCCAAGAAAGGGTTCTTGCCTGTTTTGCAAGGTGTGAGATTGAGCTCGGCTCAATGCCCGACCATGGCAGAAGATATAGAAGAGATGAGTGTCATCCCCTATGCCTCAGCCATAGGTTCTATTATGTATGCCATGCTGTGTACCAGACCTAATGTAAACCTTGCCGTAAGTTTGGTAGGAAGGTACCAAAGTAATCCCGGCAAGGAACACTGGACAGCGGTCAAGAATATCCTGAAGTACCTGAAAAGGACTAAGGAAATGTTTCTCGTTTATGGAGGTGACGAAGAGCTCATCGTAAAGTGTTACGTCGACGCTAGCTTCGACATAGATCTGGATGACTCTAAGTCACAAACCGGATACGTGTATATGTTGAATGGTGGAGCAGTGAGCTGGTGCAGCTGCAAACAGAGCGTCGTGGCGGGATCTACATGTGAAGCGGAGTACATGGCAGCCTCGGAGGCAGCACATGAAGCAATATGGGTGAAGGAGTTCATCACCGACCTAGGAGTCATACCCAATTCGTTTGGGCCAATCAAACTCTTTTGTGACAACACTGGAGCTATTGCACTTGCCAAGGAGCCCAGGTTTCACAAGAAGACAAGGCACATCAAGCGTCGCTTCAACTCCATTCGTGAAAATGTTCAAGATGGAGACATAGAGATTTGTAAAGTACATACGGACCTGAATATAGCAGATCCATTGACTAAACCTCTCCCTAGGGCAAAACATGATCAACACCAGAATTCCATGGGTGTTCGATTCATCACAATGTAACTAGATTATTGACTCTAGTGCAAGTGGGCGACTGTTGGAAATATGCCCTAGAGGCAATAATAAAAGTATTATTATTATATTTCTTTGATCATGATAATTGTCTTTATTCATGCTATAACTGTATTATCCGGAAATCGTAATACACGTGTGAATACATAGACCATAATATGTCCCTAGTAAGCCTCTAGTTGACTAGCTCGTTGATCAACAGATAGTCATGGTTTCCTGGCTATGGACATTGTATGTCATTGATAACGGGATCACATCATTAGGAGAATGATGTGATGGACAAGACCTAATCCTAAGCATAGCACAAGATCGTGTAGTTCGTTTGCTAGAGCTTTTCCAATGTCAAGTATCTTTTCCTTTGACAATGAGATCGTGTAACTCCCGGATACCGTAAGAGTGCTTTGGGTGTATCAAACGTCACAACGTAACTGGGTGACTATAAAGGTGCACTACAGGT